>NW_026117860.1:0-51296 GCF_001640805.2 Lates calcarifer
CAGACTGTAAATCACCATCGTAATAACAAAGAATGAAGAAATATTTATGAGTTTATTTAGAGCTGATGACGGCGCAGTTAATATCATTTTAACTACTGATTCATCATTAGTGAACGATGATTTAACTTCGACTGAGAACATGCTTTATGTCTCATTTCAAAGGCCCCTCTATACTGCATCTGTTCCTATTAAAAAACATGTTTTTCTATAAAATGTCACCCTGATCTGAGACCTTTAATATCAGGTATCCGCCAAAAAACAAAATCTGATCTGATAAGAGTCCTGCAGGGATGATGTGTTTCTGTAGTCCAACCCTGAAGTTAGCATCAGCCTGGTTCCCTCACAAAAAAGCGACTGGGTAATAGACGTCATAATTACCATGGCCAATTTCTTCATCACTTCAACACCTCTTAGTATTTTAAAAAACTCACCACGACTCCGGCGTCGACGGCCATCGTCAGATCTTGCGTGTCGTCGTCGTCATTGTTGCTCAGTTGAGTTTCTGTTATTAAAAGCAGAGGACCACCTAAGATCGGTTGTCTTTAGTAATGTGTCATCACTTGTTGAGAATCTGAAGATTTAAATTATAATCTTCAGTCGCTGCCTCCACACTGGATGCCAATAATGAATATATTATCATTATTATCAATATTATAAACATTAGCTTAAAGTAACAGATATATGAAGTGATAACATCCAGTTTTGTAGAGTTAACTGTGTTAAAGTTCATCTGACGGAGCCGGTGCAGGGCATTCTGGGAAATGTAATAAAAGACTACCTGGAGTAAAAAGTAGGAAACCTCTGTTGAAATAAAAAACAAAACTCTAAATTGCCGTAACAGTGTATTAAAGTGTCCTGGTCCTTTAACACATGATTAATGAGAAGTAGAATTAAATAATAAAACAAATATTAGAAAGTAAGATGCTTCAGTACCTGGACAAACCTCACAGTCGTCGGTATCCACCTGTATCTCTCCTTCCTCATTATTCTCCTCTTCTTTTTCCTTCTCTTTCTCTCTCTCTTCTTGCTCTTCCTCTCCATCCTCTCTCCTCTTCTTCCTCGTCTGCGTCACACAGTTTTTTGCCTCTGAGTCGGAGACCACGTCTGAAAATGAGTTTCACACATCTACACGTTCATTTCTGTTCTGAAGTGACGGCTTTTATTTCAGAGTTAAACCGGGTCGGGTGAACTCCAACCAAACTCTGTATTCAGAATTTATTGTCAGGCAGCTGTATGTAACCCGGCTCACTACTGACACTAGTGGCAAAAAGATGGTACTGCTACACTAAAGGATGAAGCCGGTGTTCACGGTTTCTGAGTCTACAGTGAGTTCAAACTGGAAAATGACAAAATGAAGCAGACTTATGTAAAGCCAAAGACTCAGACTTACTAGAAAACAGTAAAGTACTATCAACATCAGTGGCAAGAAAAAGTGAGTGAACCCTTTTCTGCATTTCCTCTTGAACTGGACTCAAAGAAGAAGAGTTTTACCTTCGAGGAACGTGGTGTTCAGGTGATTCAGCCAGGAGATTCAAGTGAAGGAGATTTCTAGGGGAAAAAAAGTGTTCTTGTTCAGTGATGTGATTTCAAACATTAGGCACAACAGCATCTTCTCTTGGTGAATTTTAGGTCCAAGCCATCGTGGAAACTGTTTTAATGACACATGGAAGTGGTTTCCCCTATCAGCACATATTTATATTGGTTAAGTTACAGAAGTTCAAGCTTATTAAAAACAGTTCTATTTATATTTAGGACTGAAAAATGTGAAGGATTGATAAGCTTTGATAATCTGACATGAGAAGTCGACTCTTCTAATCAAACTTTTTTATGTGCGTACATGTTAGGGTTTTGATGCAAGTTGAAAACAGCTATTAATTATTAATTAAACAGCTGCCAAATGCAACTCAGTGCATGACATTTATATGAGCCTTGTGCAGCTCTATGACTGTGATTCTTCCGCGTGTGAAATCTCAATATATTGCCCACTTTTAAGTAAACTATCATCTATTGTACAGGGAGTAATGAGCGATTGAACAAGGGAGAGATTGATTGGTAATGTGACTAAACGTTAGGTTTATTTTCTTCTGTCTCTTCAGGTAATCTCTGAAGATATATATATATATAGATATATATATCTATATATATATCTATATCTATATATATATATATATTGTGAGGTCCAACTCTCAACACTCTAAGCATCATACAGTGCACAATGTCAGGTTTACGGCGTATTTCTTCCAGTCAGATGCTCAGTGCCCAGGTTAAAGTCACTATCGTACCTCTGGTTGGGCAGGATGGCCTCCCCCCACTCAGCCTTCCTCAGCAGACACCTCTGAGCCTGCTTCAGACTCTTGTTGTACACGTCCATCCTGAGCCAGGATCACCTGAGAGTAGAGACGAGAGAAAGTCTGAATGACCAGATAAACTGATGGGAGAGATTAAGAACTCAGTTTGACGTCGACACATTATCGATCACCTGTGTGTAGGCATCTGGGTCCAGGCCTCGTGGACAGAAGGGAACCCCCCAGTAGTAGTGGACCATTGGCCCGCCTGCAGGTTCCCCAGGTGGGTCCACCGCCCTTCTCACCGCCCCTGATGCTGCTGTCCACAGGTAGACGCAGAAGAGGAAGAAGGTCCGGGCGAGACGTCTTTGTTTGGGCTCCGGTTGTTTAACGTGCTGAGACTCCGGCGTGAGACGCACCTGAGGCTGGACAGAGTTGGAGCAGATGATCAGCCTGATGTGTGATAAACAAACTGATCTTTATCATAACCTTGGTGTTTTCTATACCTGCAGTTCGTCCCTGGAGAAGCTGCTGTTACATGATTCAAAGATGCAGCCCGACTGTCGCCTGATGGACGGGTCTCTCCTCTGGAAAGACCGGGCTCGGAGAACCCACCGGCTGCAACAGACGGAGAGAGGAACGATAAAAACAGAGTGATAAGTTTAACAGGTTTATGAGCTGATGTTGTGACGGTGAGAAAGCCCCTGTACCGTGACGTCCTCGTCCTCGTCCGACCAGAGCAGCGTCATATCACTGGTCAGCTCCTTCTCCTCTAAAGAGTTACAGTCTTTAGATGTCGCGTTCAGCTCCTGTACATCGTCATCTAAAACCAGAGAGCAATGTCAGAAATGTCAGAGTCTCACCGTCAAAGCAGAGCATGTGATGTTTGACTTTACCTGACGACGTATTAGTCTTGTTGAGGCTGCTGACTTGATTGCGATCGATCTTGTTGTCCTACGTTCAAAAGAAGAAAGAGAAAAGAAACGAGAAGGAATTTACAGAGTGTCTGGATATATATACTATACTTATATTCAAAATGAAAACTCAGGCGTCAGAAGCCGAATCTGTGGTTTTACTTCAGGCGGGAGAAACAAACTGGTTGTGTTGCCGCCTTCAGCTGGAGGTCTGACTTCTTAAAACCAAACCACTTCTTCACAACAGACGTAGCTCCAGTTCCTCGTCAGAGGTCGATGTCCTGCCACTCTGTTATATTAATGCACCAAAATGTCATCACGCTCTATTGAAATGAAAGGATGTTTGAATCCACATGATCCATTCTTCACTATCACAGAAAAATCTTTTAAAACACACATAAACACTGATGTATGTCTCCACCAACCAGTCCAGTTGTAGTTAATCAGCGTGTGAATTCTTGAGTTACGGCCAAACCTTCAGTCATAGTGACCCTTGACCACAATAAATCAGTTCATCTGTGAGTCCAGGTGAACCTGTGTGCAGTATTGAATCAGAGCCAGACCTACGGAGTAACTGTTATGAACACTGTGAAATGCACTGTTTACTAAAGGTGCACTGTTTAGCATTCGAGGACGTGATATTTGATAACAAGAGGGTATAGACTTTTATTCCGACTGCAGATAGGAAAACCATCCAATCCCGTGTGTTCCTGCTGTGAAAGAGACTTCGCCCTCAGCCTGACTCACCTGAGGTAAACAAGGAAACAGAAGATTTGTTCTGCATCAGTGAGAAGAGTCGGAGACGTTAAAATCCAACTACAGACTAAACCACTGCTTCTGCTGAATACCACCACTTTTAGAAGACTCTCAGGGAGCAGGGAAAGACGGACTGGTTTCCTGTCTGCCTGCTGTGAGACTGAATGGCTTCCAGATTACTAATCAGTTTCTCTTTGAAACTGAAGTGAATGTTTGAGCAAAATTTCAAGGAATTCATGATTTTAAGACCTGAGGAAGAGAAGGAAGTATAAATTCGATTTAATGATCTTTTAATTTTTAAGTCTAGTTTTACACATTTATCATTTAAATGCAAACTGAACAGGTAACAGAACAGAAGAGCTATTTCACAATCTCTGCGTTCCTGCTCTGAAAGAAACTCCTCCCTCAGCCTGACTCACCCCAGACAAACCAGGAAACAGAGAATTTATTCTGTGTCACTGAGAAGAGACAGAGACGCGCTGAGAGACAAGACAAGACGAAGGTTTACCTATAGTCAAAAACCACGGAGGACAGCTACAGGAGGGAAGAACTGGGAATACTGGAAATACTACAACTTCAACCTGCTGCTAACTCCACACAGTTTTACAAGAACAAAGACTCAAAGTGAAAGTAAACTCTCAGGGAGCAGGGCGTGACTGACTGGTTTCCTGTCTGCCTGCTGTGAGACTAAATGGCTTCCAGATTAAAGGAGGAACTCTGCTGTCCGGTCTGTCATGACATCTTTAAAGATCCTGTCATCCTGTCATGCAGCCACAGCTTCTGTAAAGACTGTCTGCAGAGCTGGTGGAGAGAGGAAAAAACCCACGAGTGTCCAGTTTGTAAGAGAAGATCTTCAATGGAAATACCACCTCCTAACTTCGAGTTAAAGAACCAGTGTGAGTCCTTCTTACAGGAGAGAGATCAGAGATCTTCAGAGGCTCTCTGCAGTCTGCACTCTGAGAAACTCAAACTCTTCTGTCTGGACCATCAGCAGCCAGTGTGTGTCGTCTGCAGAGATTCAGAAAATCACAACAAACACAGCTTCAGACCCATCGATGAAGCTGCACGACAACACAAGAAGGAACTTCAGGAAACTCTGGAGCCCTTAAAGAAGAAGTTAAAGGATTTTGAACGAGTTAAAGTGAAGTTTGATCAAACAGCAGGACACATTAAGGTCCAGGCCCGACACACAGAGAGGCAGATTAAGGAGCAGTTTAAGAAGCTTCACCAGTTTCTAGAAGAGGAAGAGGAGGCCAGGATGGCTGCACTGAGGGAGGAAGAGGAGCAGAAGAGTCAGATGATGAAGGAGAAGATGGAGGCTCTGAGCAGAGAGATAGCAGCTCTTTCACACACAGTCAGAGCCACAGAGGACGAGCTGAGAGCTGAAGACGTCTCATTCCTCAACAACTACAAGGCTGCAGTGGAAAGAGTCCAGCAGCGCCCCCTGCTGGAGGATCACCAGCTGCTCTCAGGAGCTCTGATAGACCAGGCCAAACACCTGGGCAACCTGACCTTCAACATCTGGAACAAGATGAAGGACATGGTCTCCTACAGTCCTGTGGTTCTGGATCCAAACACTGCTGGTCCAGGACTGATCCTGTCTGAGGATCTGACCAGTCTGAGACGAGGAGAGAAACAACAGCTTCCTGACAATCCAGAGAGGTTTGATTCTAACTGGTCTGTCCTGGGCTCTGAGGGGTTTAACTCAGGGACTCACAGCTGGGACGTCGAGGTTGGAGACAATACAGACTGGAGACTGGGTGTGTTAGCAGAGTCTGTCCAGAGGAAGGGAGTCATCTGGTCTGGAATATGGAAAATAAGGTTCTGCGGAGGTAAATACTCAGCAGTATCACCATCGGCTCCATCCATTATTCTCCCAGTGAAGAGGAAGTTCCAGAGGATCAGACTGAATCTGGACTGGGACGGAGGAAAACTGTCGTTCTCTGATCCTGATACTGACACACACATTCACTCCTTCACACACACCTTCACTGAGAAGCTGTTTCCATATGTTGACACGTCTTCCCCACTGAAGATTTCACCACTGAGACCTTCATTCACATTGAGATGATGATGATGATTACATCCATTTACTTTTCTCAGCCAGAGAAAAATAAAATTAGATGTACCACCTTGTGGCTGTACGCCTCCACCAACCAGTTGTAGATAATTAGCCTGTGAATTCAGAGTAATTGAGTTTTGTGCCACATTTTAGCAGATTGATCCATCATGATTTTCATTCGTGGAGGCGTGGCTGTGTATAAAATAGTCAGCTACAATGTTAAAAATGCTTCATTATGCCTGCTTTGACTACTTTCGCTTTTAACTCAATTTACACTTCTATATTTTTAGTTAAGTAATGTTTTCAATCAGGCATGGGTCGGTATGTGTGTAACGTTAGTGAGGAAACAAGCTGATGTCAGCTAGTTAATTATCATCTATCTCAGTAGAAAGTCTGTTGTGTTTATTTCACTGATGCTAGACATGCTAACTCTCGTAGCTGTTCCATACGTTCATTTCAAGACAGCAACACCTTGAATTTTTTCTCTGTAGGAATGGTATAATGGAAAATGCTAGTGGTTTTGAAGCCTTGACTTTTTCAAACCTACTACTATACCTTGAAATCAGTAACTGAGAGTTACCATGCCTATTTCCAAAGCAGGACTTTTATTTTAACAGTGAGTTATTAGTACTTGAGTAAAGGATCCAGATGCTTCCTTAACTCACCTGTGTCAGACTCTGAGCAGGATCCCTGATGGCGGCGGGAACCTTCTCCTTGTTGAGATGAGTCTTCAGTTGTCGTCCTGTCCTGCCAAACACCGGGCTGGCAGAGCGACCCTGACTCTCCCCAGTTGGTCCTCGGTCAGTCTTTGGGAGTACAGAGCTTTTGCGGACTGACGGAGGAAGGGGGTCCTCAGGACGACTGGGGCTTCTCGGGAACACCGGGCTCTTGGGCCGACAGGACGTGGACCTGATGGTGGAGGTTAAACTCTCCTGAGAGGTGAACGTGAACCCTGAGTTTTCACAGGTTGTGTTGCAGACTTGCGGTTTGCAGGCACTTGGAGACGTCTCAGACCGAGTACTCCGGCCGAATACGGGACTTTTAAGATACTCAGGACTCAGCTGTGTCTCTGCATCGTCGCCCTGATCGGTCTCTGAGAAGTCAGGACTTTTAGGACACGCTGTGAGGTGACCGGAGCTTTTGGGAAACGTCGGGCTCTTGGGCTGAGCAGGCAGTGGCTTCTGGGTCGAGGTCTGACTGTCCTGAGAGCACAACACAAACCCTGAGGTTCTGCAGGTTTCCAGAAGGCCTTGGTTCAACCGGGGGACGTGGACCTCGGCTCTGCAGCCGGTCAACGGGAAGACGGGGGATTTACGGAGCTGACAGTCGTCGATCTGAGTCGAATCGGAGCTCTGATTCAGAGAGAAAACAAAGGTCATGTAGTAAACATGCAGAGCTGCAACAACTCAGCAGTTTAATTAGTTGTTGATCAAAAATCTTAAATTAGCAACTATTCTGCTCAAATAATAATCCTTTTAATAATCCTTTTAAAGCAAAAAATTCACTTTTCCAGCTTCTCAAACACAAAGATTTGATGTTTTTCTTTATTACACATGAGAATAAACTGAATATTTTTGTGTTTTAAATTAATTTTACTATTTGCTGGTATTTTATTGGCAATAAAATGATGAAAATAATCATTAGTTGCTACTTTATATATTGTGTGTATAATAATAATATGGACACTTGAGACTAACAATTACAGAGGAAAAATAGTTTAATAGATTAACAATTAAGTGACTGATAATAAAACACAGCAGCAGATTAATAAATGATGATGTCTGTTAGTTTTAAAGGAGATAAAGAGTGAGAGATGTTTTCTGACAAACCTGTGGAGAGTCCAGCAGCACTAACTCTGACTCTGAGCTGCAGGGTGAAGCCTGAGTCTGAGACAAGTCCGGCATCTCCAGCAGAGGACTTCCTTCTTTCCTTCTCCGCTTTTTATTCCTGTTGTTATTTTCACTTCCAGTTCCTTTCACGTCTGGGAATAAAACACAAATGTAACAGTGGATGTTTCCTGCTTTAAATCTACCCACCAAGCCTCGCAGGACGTTCAGGGGTCTGCAGCGACTCACCTCGGTTCAGGTCTGTCTCCTCCGACGCTCCCTGATCCACGGCCGACGTCCTCTTCCCGTTTGAGTACAGGAGTTTCCGTCGAGGGCAGAGCCTGAGCGAGGCTTCGGCGAGGAGGCTTTGACTTTGGGACGGCGGGCACTGCTGCGTCTGGCCGACCATCTACGAGAGAAGAAGAAGAAAACCACGCAAAGGATGACGACTCACATGTAACTCGAGCAGGGAGAGAGGAGAGTAGCTGAGAAAGAGGTTTGACCATTTGGATATAAAACGTCATCGCTTCCTCATTTTACCCTGTTCGACATTTGTCTTCAATTCTGTCATAATTAGTGTTTGAATCCTTGAGTCATGGGCAGAAATGTGTCTTGTGAGGTCACAGTGACGTTGACCTTTGACCTCTGAACACCAAAATTCTTGTCAGTTCTGTGAGTCCGAGTGAACGTCTGAACCAAATGTGAAGAAATTCCTTCAAGGCGTTGACGACCCAATATTTTCAATTCTCCTATGTTTTCTATGACAGTAAACGCAGCATCTTTGGGTTTTGACGATGACACTTTGAGCTTTAGGAAACTGTCACAGTTTTGTGATGTTTTATGTCCAAACAACAAAAAAACAATCAAGAAAAAGAGAAATAAATAAATAAAACAGCCATAATTACATTTGAAGATAAGTTCTGACTGGTACCATTTTGGATGCTGTTGTTTTGATCAATCTTGTTTGTAGGTTGATCCTGTTAAATGTTGTTTTGTCGGCTGCTATTACTCCTACAAACCACTAGGTGTCACTGTTCTGCTGCGTTTCACTCTTCATCTCTTACAGAGAAGTTAAATTCAATCCAAACTGGGCTTCAGACTGTGTTTGTTTTACCTCGGTGTCCCTAATAAACTGACTCACGCTCTCCTGGATGGCTTTCATCATGGCCTCCTCTTCCTGCTGCAGCCTGAGCGCCGTGTTACTGGCTTCCTGTTCACTCAGACGTAAGGCCAGGTCCATCATCTCCTCCTCTGTCATCTCTGGAAACAACAGACACAACGTCACTCCGTCAAAAGTCAAACTCTTTGTCTAGTTACATGGACACTGTTTCCAACAACATTTACGCTGCATAAAATAAAAACAAGAAAAGTCAAAGTTAATGTTTTGAAATCATTCTGATTCCCTCGTACCTTTGGTTTTTGATTTGTTTTCCCTCTCTCTCATGCGTTTTTGTCTCGCTGATGCCGGCGACAGAAGAGATGATGAGAGCTCGTCCTGGAAGAAGTTAAGATTTGATACCGTTATTAACAAAAAACCTTTGTTTTCACCTGTTTGCAAAAAACGTATGTTAACAAAAAACATTTGTGGAGAACGCTACAAACTATTTTCATATTATCAGGGAAAAACTGGTTGGACTGTGAATAAAAAATAAAAGATAGAGACAAATCCCTGAGCTACAAGTCTAAGAGATGCAGCTTTCATTACCCCACCAGAGTGACGGGTCTTCAGACGTCTGTATTTACCTCACAGCTCTCTACCTTGGCGTCTGCGTCGTCAATGGCTTCGTCCTCCTGCGTGTCCTCGTCGATCTGTCGGCTCTCAGAGGGAACGTCACTCACATCCTTGGCTGTTTGCTTCCTCAGAGCCATCCTGGTCTGATCCTGAGTGACTTCAACCAACAGAAACACACTGAGATTCAAGTGTCACATTTAAAAACCATGTGATACAGCAGTTACTCACTGATTTCACACAGTTCAACAGCGTCACAAACCTCTGTGACACAAAAGCTGCATTAACTTTGCCTAAATGTTCCTAATAAACGGACACTGAGAGGATCCTACTAAACCTTTATGTAGACACTGAAATATTTTAAGTTGTAGCAGTAAGAAGTGGCATCAGTTTTTCTGTTTGTTCTGCTTTAAATAAATAAAAACAACTCACTTTAAATTTAAAAAATCACTGTTAAATCACAGCTTCAATAACACGGTTTAAAAGACCACTAACTCCTTACACTTCACACTAATTAAACATCTCCTGAGAGCTCACCTGCCTCCACCTCTCTCAGCTGTATTTACCTGGTTTACCTGAAGATGATGATGAAGGCTGTGCTCCTCTTCCTCTCATCTGTCCGGCGTCTCGAGAGTGGACCTCAAAACAAACGGACGTCTGTGTTGAAAGTTTTCAAAGAGCAGAGTCAGAGGCACAGAGCGACTGAAATCACATTAAAATCACACTTTAAAGAGTCCAGCTCGAAATTAAAGAGTCACTCACTGAGAAGTATCTTCTGTTAAAGTTAAGAAATTAGCCTGAACACCGCGAAAACATCATCGGTTCATATGGAAACAAACTGAAGACGAGACACTAAAAACTGTCAATAAAACTCGTCTTTTCGCTCTGCTGTTTAAACAACCGTTTAACTTGAACAAACATCGTTTGTTTGTTTGTTTACGAGTTGAGCAGCTGACGAAAACACCAATAAAACAAACAACATTTAGTTTAAAAACACTCACGGCAGAGTTTTGCTCAATTTCGCGGCGCCATGTTTGTTTCTGTTGACGCAGTCACGTGACAAAGACGCAACGTACGTAGGACTGCGCAGCTTTCGTGCTGCGTTTACGGGCTGTCGGATAACGTGACCACATATTGCCTTCAGGGCAACGAGAAAGTCGGCGATAGAAAAGACTCCCCGTCGGGGAATCGAACCCCGGTCTTCCGCGTGACAGGCGGAGATACTGTCCACTATACTAACGAGGAGAGGTGAGGACTAGCACCTGACCACATCCAACTGTCGAGCGGATTGTTGAAACTTTGTGTCAACTGCAGGTGATAAAAATTTGACACATTTTAGAGCATACTGAAGATTACTTCAAAGTTTTTAAAATACAGGAAAATGTGTCCATTTGACATGTGAAATGTGAGAGAAAATTACTTCCAATGAAAGTCATAACTACTGCTATAACTCCCTGCTGGGGAACTGAACCCCAGGCTTAAGCATCACAGACAGATACTGTCCACTATACTAAAAAGGAGAGGTGAGAATAATCACGTGACCACATCTAAAATGCTTGATAATTTCTGGTTTGATACGTTTACAAATTTGTAAGATTCACAGTGAAAAGTTTGTGTTGCTACCCAGTTACTACACTATGGAAACTACTGCCATGTACTTTAATCGAGAACACGCCGTAAACTGTCCTTTCATGGACTTTAAAGTCATGAAATATAACAAAGTGTTAGCTTGCAAATTTGATCTGTTATCAAACAGTATAACAAAAAAGTATAAGTGGAAATGGAAAACTCAAATCTTCTGTTTTGATTTCTGATTGACTGTCTGTCTGATATCACTATACATACAACTACAACTACAATCAGTTCAATGAGTCACAATCATCCTGTAAAATCTCATCTTATTGTGAAAATCTGCTCCTGTTCCAGCCCTTCCTACCTGACCTGCCTCCATCACAGGTGGAGCCCGAGTCAGTCCAGGAAACAGTTATTAGTTATTAAAGGTGAATTATTTCACCATTTATATGTGTGTACATGAGAGTCCTTCCACCCCTCCCCCACCCAAACCACATGACACACACACACACACACACACACACACACACACACACACACACACACACACAGTATCTGAGCCTCTTTAGTTTAGTTTCTCTTTTACCGAGCATCTTGTCGCAGATCATTTTCTCCATCTGAAGGTGATGTAGCTGTTTTTCATGTTTTATCGTTACCTGTCGTTACCTCCGGTTAATCAGACGTTGTTGTGATGTTACTGTAACAGAGTTTTATGTGGAGTTGAAGCGGTAGAATAAGAACAGCTCTGACTTTCTGTGTGATTAGATGGACTCTACAGGACTGATGTGGACTCAGTGTGGCAGTCAGAGGGGCCGAGGACCTTCACTCTGTTGTTGTTCTTATAGAAATCATTCTGACCGTTTTCAGAAAGAACAGTAAACCTGGCTCTGCTCTTTATGTGGCCTCATCTGGTCCTTACATGTGATCCAGAGTCAGACTGTGGATCACACAGACTAAAAGACACCTTCACATTTATGAACAAGTTCCATTACATATTTATAACAGAGAATTATCACAGTGTAGGATTTATAGACTGCGTCACAAATGTGTCTTTAAACCAGGAAATAACGTTGCACTTTTTTTCACTTCCTCTAACTGCTGGGTGAAACCACAGTGTGTTCTAGAAACTTCCTGTTGTGTGACTGAGCTCACAGTTTTTATTTAACTCACTGTGAAGAAACCTTCACAGCTGTTCTGTGGTTTTTATTTGTTCACCTCAGTGCATCAGACTGTTTCTCTAAACCTGTCCACACTGTTTATTCAGCCACAAGAATCTCTCAGTAAGAAACTTATAATAATTACTGTGTCTGTTTATCCTCAGCCTGACTTTAACAACTGGAAACTGTTTGTAGTTTCTGTTCTGGTCCAACAACAGTCCTTCTGTGTGTCAGTGAATGTAAATGATCGTCCATGAATGTGTGTGAGCTGAGCTGCTGCTGACTGCAGCTCCATGACTCCATCTAGTGGACTGATAGAAGTAGAGCAGCTGATGGCAGCTTCCTCTGCCTCACTGCTGTCTGACTGCATTCAACTGACTCTGATATGAAAGAGGAAAGAAGAAGATCAGTGGAGGAGCAGCTGAGATTTCTCCAGGAGAAATGATCTGAGTTGATGAGCAGATGAATGATTAGTGTTTCCTCTCCAGGTGAAGGTAGAAAGTGTGTGTGAGCTGATGTGGATGTGAATGGAGCAGCATGAATCAGAGTGAGGACAGAGAGGAGGGAGTCCCTCCCTCTAAAACCACTCTGTGTGGGGAACATGAGAGCCAGACCAAAGCTCAGAGGTGAGATGAGGATCTCTAACTGTCCATGACTCTTCTCCATGTCAGAGCTCAGCACTCACATCACTGCACCATCATTATTCACACTCACTGCTCTGTGTGTGTTGTGTTCAAGCCCAGAGCAGCAGCACTCACCACACTCTGCTGGACCTGGACCTGGACCTGGACCTGGACCCAGCTGTGTGTCCACAAAGAGCAACAAGTCAATGGATCGTCCTCAGAACTTTAGAAAGTCTGTTGATGGAAGGTGAGAATTTCAAACTGACAGAAAGACATTTCACAGTAAAAGTTAGTTTTTGTGTTTGAACATATTTTCCATCAGTTTTTATCCAACATGCAGATTCATCAGTTCTGTTTTAGTTTCAGGATCCAGCAGCAGAGACCAGACTCTCCTGAACCCAGCTGTCTGTCTTTAAAGAGTGACCGGTCAAAGAACTGGTTGATTGAGTTTAAAGGGCGACGTCCATCAGCTGATCAGATGTAAGCTGTAACTGACAGTAAGACTCAGGTTATTCTAGAAAAGAACTAGTTTGTACGACGTGTTGTTGGACCACGTCTGAAATCAAAGTGTTTCTATCTGTTGTGAACGTCCACACTGGAAGGTGGAGGTAAAACTCCGGCCGTCAAAGTGAGTGGTGAAGCCAAACACTGAGCTGAAAGCTACAAACAGCTGCAGACTGAGCTGTTGATTCTCAGTGGGATCAGCAGGACTAGTAAACCTTTACCACTACAGGGAGTCGTCTGATTCACTCTTCACATCCAAATATGACTTGATGGACCTTTAGCTTGTGTCTGTCTCTGTGTGGACAGACATAATGTGAGCTAATTCTTCATGATTCCTCCACAGAGTGGACCAGGAGAGCTCAGAGCTTCCCAGTGGTCAGTCTGCCCAGCAGCATCAAACACACCTGGACTCCATATTTATGGTCTGTACATGGACAACAACTACTTTTACATCTGTTGTGTTGACAATAATCTCCATGCTGCACTTTTTAGACCAGTGGATTGTCAGTGTGTCCAACATGGATCTGATGTTTGGCTCCATGATTTTAGTTTGATGGAGTCATTCAGATAGTTTTCTGTTCCAGCTGCTGGAGGAGAACATCGTCACTTTTGTGAAGAACGAGCTGAAGAAGATCCAGAAGGTTCTGAGTCCAGATTACCCAGAATGCTTAGAGAGTCAGAGGGAGGATGAGGAGGTGTTGGACGGTGAGGATGAAGAGCAGAGGAGGAGCAGCAGAGAGGAGTTTCTGAAGATCACACTGAACTTCCTGAGGAGAATGAAGCAGGAGGAGCTGGCTGACTGTCTGCAGAGCAGTAAGAGGATTTCTCTAAAGATTTAACATGATGGAGAAATGAGACGTTTACTGACGTCTCAACACATGGAGGGAAATATGTTCATATATGCATTCTGTAGGAGGATTAAACTGTCATATATACTTTATAAATCACTTATTGATGTTGTTTCTTTGTTCATTCAGGACACGTTGCTGCAGTTTGTCGACGTAAACTTAAATCTAACCTGAAGAAGAAGTTCCAGTGTTTGTTTGAGGGGATCTCTAAAGCAGGAAACCCAACCCTTCTGAATCAGATCTACACAGAGCTCTACATCACAGAGGGAGGGACTGGAGAGGTCAATGATGAACATGAGGTCAGACAGATTGAAACAGCATCCAGGAAACCAGACAGACCAGAAACAACCATCAGACAAGAAGACATCTTTAAAGCCTCACCTGGAAGAGATGAACCAATCAGAACAGTGATGACAAAGGGAGTGGCTGGCATTGGGAAAACAGTCTTAACACAGAAGTTCACTCTGGACTGGGCTGAAGACAAAGCCAACCAGGACATACACTTCACATTTCCATTCACTTTCAGAGAGCTGAATGTGCTGAAAGAGAAAAAGTTGAGCTTGGTGGAACTTGTTCATCACTTCTTTACTGAAACCAAAGAAGCAGGAATCTGCAGGTTTGAAGAGTTCCAGGTTGTGTTCATCTTTGACGGTCTGGATGAGTGTCGACTTCCTCTGGACTTCCACAACACTGAGATCCTGACTGATGTTACAGAGTCCACCTCAGTGGACGTGCTGCTGACAAACCTCATCAGGGGGAAACTGCTTCCCTCTGCTCGCCTCTGGATAACCACACGACCTGCAGCAGCCAATCAGATCCCTCCTGAGTGTGTTGACATGGTGACAGAGGTCAGAGGGTTCACTGACCCACAGAAGGAGGAGTACTTCAGGAAGAGGTTCAGAGATGAGGATCAGGCCAGCAGGATCATCTCCCACATCAAGACCTCACGAAGCCTCCACATCATGTGCCACATCCCAGTCTTCTGCTGGATCACTGCTACAGTTCTGGAGGATGTGTTGAAAACCAGAGAGGGAGGAGAGCTGCCCAAGACCCTGACTCAGATGTACATCCACTTCCTGGTGGTTCAGACCAAACTGAAGAACATCAAGTATGATGGAGGATCTGGGACAGATCCACACTGGAGTCCAAAGAGCAGGAAGATGATTGAGTCTCTGGGAAAACTGGCTTTTGATCAGCTGCAGAAAGGAAACCTGATCTTCTATGAATCAGACCTGACAGAGTGTGGCATCGATATCAGAGCAGCCTCAGTGTACTCAGGAGTGTTCACACAGATCTTTAAAGAGGAGAGAGGACTGTACCAGGACAAGGTGTTCTGCTTCGTCCATCTGAGTGTTCAGGAGTTTCTGGCTGCTCTTCATGTCCATCTGACCTTCATCAACTCTGGAGTCAATCTGCTGTCAGAAGAACAACCAACCTCCCTGTGGTCTAAACTGTTTAAAGACAAATCAACACTTTTCTACCAGAGTGCTGTGGACAAGGCCTTACAGAGTCCAAATGGACACCTGGACCTGTTCCTCCGCTTTCTCCTGGGTCTTTCAGTGCAGACCAATCAGACTCTCCTACGAGGTCTGCTGACACAGACAGGAAGTGGTTCATGGACGAATCAGGAAACAATCCAGTACATCAAGAAGAAGATTGAAGAGACTCCCTCTGCAGAGAAAAGCATCAACCTGTTCCACTGTCTGAATGAACTGAATGATCGTTCTCTAGTGAAGGAGATCCAACAGTCCCTGAGTTCAGGACGTCTCTCCACAGATAAACTGTCTCCTGCTCAATGGTCAGCTCTGGTCTTCATCTTACTGTCCTCAGAAAAAGATCTGGACGTGTTTGACCTGAAGAAATACTCTGCTTCAGAGGAGGCTCTTCTGAGGCTGCTGCCAGTGGTCAAAGCCTCTAACAAAGCTCTGTAAGTACAAACAGAACATGTAGAGTTAGATTTATTATCAGAATTTAAAGACACTGCTGTCTTTTCAACAGGAGAGAAATTAATTTCCTTTCTTCTTTAATTCCTTATCATCATCTCTTCAGACTGAGTGACTGTAACCTCTCAAAGAGAAGCTGTGAAGCTCTGTCCTCAGTTCTCAGCTCCCAGTCCTCTAGTCTGAGAGATCTGGACCTGAGTAACAACAACCTGCAGGATTCAGGAGTGAAGATGTTGTCTGTTGGACTGGAGAGTCCACACTGTTCACTGGAGACTCTCAGGTCAGATTACATTATTTATGAAGGAACATGTTGGACGGTTCAGAGCACAGATACCAACACAAGTCACCACTGAGCTTCATACTGCCAGTTCATGCTACTGGCCTTTTAAATTACAGGAATTTGTAAACTCCACCAGGAAAAATGTTCCCTGTACAATTGTTCTGTACATGATTCAGATATTAAACCTCTTCCTGCTTTCTGTCATGTTTCCCTTCCTTTTTTTATCAGGTTGAATCAAACCAGTCTTACAGAGAAAAGCTGTCAGGAGATATCATCAGTTCTCAGCTCCCAGTCCTCTAGTCTGAGAGATCTGGACCTGAGTAACAACAACCTGCAGGATTCAGGAGTGAAGATGTTGTCTGTTGGACTGGAGAGTTCACACTGTTCACTGGAGACTCTCAGGTCAGGATGTTTACAGTATATTCCTAAATTTATCTCAGTACATTTTTACCTTTGCCTTGTTACCATGTTGCCTTTACCTCTTGCAGCCTGTCAGGCTGTCTGATCACAGAGGAAGGCTGTTCTTCTCTGGTCTCAGCTCTGAGATCCAACCCCTCCCATCTGAGAGAGCTGGACCTGAGCTACAATCATCCAGGAGACTCAGGAGTGAAGCTGCTGTCTGCTGGACTGGAGGATCCAGACTGGAGACTGGACACTCTCAGGTATGGAGAGGCCTGCTGCAGCCACAGACAATGTCTGATAGAGGAGGAAGAGCTGGAAACATTTTCTCTGTCACAGCTGATGACAGATCTCTACACAAGAGCTTTGACTTCAACAACAACAGAGGAGTTTTCTCCTAATTATTACTTCAGTCTCTCATTATGACTCACTGAGTCATATTGAGGAGAAAAGATGTCACAGTGATGAAATCAGCTGTTGTCAGCTGTATTCTGTGACCTGAGCAGGAGTTTCAGCTTTATTACCACTACAGATGTTTTTAATTACTTTATTTCCTGCTGTATCAGCACAAAGCAGCTTGGAAACATTTCAGCTGCAGCTGGTTTAACTGCTCCTGAACCAGTGACTGAGTGATTTCACCACAACAATCCTAAAGACTTCAGAGACATGTTCGGTGTTGACTCTCTAATAATATCACACAAACAACAATAACACCGTCAACACTGCTCAGAGACATTTATCTCCCAGTGTCTCCAACCAAGGAGAAAATAAAAGAGAATTAAATCAGGTTGCACCAGGGTGAACGACATGACGCATCCAATTTGTGTCCAGATTAAATTACATTTATAAAAGTGGTTTTATATTCATAAAACATATTAAATAAAACTACAGTATCTACTTTAATGTTTCAGATAAATTTGGGGAAAACAAAATGTTAAAATATGGGAGAAACAATGTTCCAAATTGCAAAATTGCCATTCAGTGTAATGGTCCGCACTTTGATTTTACCATTACATCTTTTAATAAACATAAAATACAAAGTTAAAGTATATTTGTTTTCTTGGCATCTCTGAATGAGTGTTGGCTGTGTTATATTAAAAGGACAAAGTCTCGCTGTTTATCTTAAGTACTGAAATAAACAGGAGACGTTTGTACCAGATTCACAGTTCATTAGAAATCATTCAGTGTAACAAGATAAAGAAGCCATTATAAAATCATATTGAAAACTGATAGTCAAGTGACCGTGACATCATCAAAAGGACCCCTGAAGACCCCTGTGGTTCTGCAACAAGGTGAATTTAAAAAGACAAAATGATGATGTTTTAAAACCTCTTTTCATCTATGACCCACCATCATGTCTCTGTCTTCTAAAATATCAACAATCAATAATCAATAATCAGCTTCACCTCTCTGAGATCCTGATCTTGTAATGATCAGATCTTTTGTTGTGTTTAGGAGATAATAAATCACATCAAACAAATGTCACAGCAAATAAGATGAAGCCACAAAGTCACAGCTTAATGAAAACTATACAGTAGCTGCAGGTTCACTAGACTTCCTCTGTACACAGGACAACGTCTGAACCTCAGCTTTGTTTCCACTTTTTAACTCTGAGATCAGTCAATGAACATTATAGACAGAGAAAACACACACACACACACACACACACACACACATCAAATGTTGAAGACAGATGATTAAATCTTCATCAAGCCTCCATCTGAACAGAACCATCAAACAGTCTGTGTATGAGAGCCATGTAATGTCCATGTTGTCCTGCTGAAAGAGAATGTGCTGGTCTGACCCCCCTCCTCCTTTCAGGGTGGAGCCTGGTGGAGTCCGATGGTTGACACCAGGTCTGAGGAGGTGTAAGTGTGTTTTTCATTTGATTGATGAAAACAAAGCAGCTTCAAACTGTCAATCAATGATCAGATGATCGATCAATAACTGCAGCTGTGTTGTGTCTTGTTCTCTCCATCAGATTCCTGTCAACTCACAATCGACACAAACACAGTGAACAGATTCCTCAAACTGTCTGACAACAACAGGAAGGTGACACGAGTGAGAAAGGATCAGTCATATCCTGATCATCCAGACAGATTTGATCAGTGGTCTCAGCTGCTGTGTAGAACTGGTCTGACTGGTCGCTGTTACTGGGAGGTCGAGTGGAGAGGAAGGGTTGATATATCAGTGAGTTATGGAGGAATTGGAAGGAAAGAAGGCAGTGACTGTAGGTTTGGACTGAACGATCAGTCCTGGAGTCTGAGATGCTCTGAGGGTGGTTACTCTGTTTGTCACAGAAAGTGTGTAACATGTGTTCCCTCCTCCTCCTCCTCCTCTGTCTCTAACAGAGTAGCAGTGTATGTGGACTGTCCTGCTGGCTCTCTGTCCTTCTACAGAGTCTCCTCTGACTCTCTGATCCACCTCCACACCTTCAACACCACATTCACTGAACCTCTGTATCCTGGGTTTAGAGTCTGGTCCTGGTCCTCTGGTTCCTCAGTGTCTCTGTGTTGAGTGTAGCAGAGAGAGTCTCCTCCTGTTAGAGATCAGTCCAGTCCAGGATCACAGCAGCTGATGTTATTTAGTACCAACCTGATCTCTGGCTGGTTTTAACTGCAGACTGTAAACCCAACATGTTTTCCACATGATTGACAGTTTGACTGTAAAATGAATCAAATGAACAGAGTCCAGTTGTTGTTGTTTTCTGACAGTAAATGACTGGGAGGTTGAAATCTCTTTCACTTGACGTCCATCTTGTTTTTCATCTTTAAATGATAGTGTGACGTCCTTATGTGCTCCATATCTGGACTCTACTGTAAATACAAAGATACACACTGGTTTGTTTGTTTGTTATTTTATCAACATCTTATTTACAATAAGATGAAGCTTTGGTTTTGAAAATACAGAATCATTTGTGATATTGGTTGTTATTTGTGGTCGTCTCTCTGGTCACAGTGAAAATGTGAACCATGATGAAGATACAGTCCTGTCTGCACTTCAGCCACTTCCTTCTTCTGTACAGCAGTGGAGTCTCGGGGCTCATACTGACGACCAGACTCAGTCCAATCACATTTGTCTGTTCAAAAATGAAGATCTGACTCTTGGCTCCTGTTTTTTTCCTCCATACAGACGATCTGACGATCAGGCTGTCCAGTGTCGCTCTGCCCTCTGTTTCCATCACGTCTCTACTTCCACAGATTTCTGGTTGTAAAGTTCACAGCCTGCTCCGTGTGTGAACTGTGAGGCAGCTAAAAAACTGTAACCAGTCTTCTTAACAGAAGCATCGACTCTTTGACTTTTAGTCGGCAGCTCTACAGGCAGTGAAGCCAAAGCTGTGATGAGGATAAATCTTCTAGTTCAAACATCAAAGGAATCTGAGCTCATGTGTAAACCAAGAGTTTGAAGTTGGTCCAGCTCCGAATAACAAGTAAAAACTCTGAGTGGGATGGAAGTTTAAGGTCTGCTGTGTTTCCAGGAATCCTATCCATAATGTTGTCAAACTCAAAAACTAACAAACGCTTTAGTGGACGTACTTTGACGTGGACAATCCTTTAAGTCAAACGAGAGTCTTTCCTCCATGAAGAATGGTGTCTGTCTGTTCAGGACTTGTACAAAAGGTCTGTTCCACCCCTGAATTTTGTTTTGACCCAAGAGCAAACTGGTTAATGCCACAAATTCTCTTAAATCTCTAAACTAACTACTTAACAACAAGTTTGTTTATACAGCTGTTTTTTGCATGAAGCCTGCTGAGTCTGTACATTTAATGATTTTTTAAAATTAATCTTATCTTATCTTATCTTTATATACATAAGAGCCTTAATGATCGGCTTGTGAGTTCAACATAAACCTGTTGCTCGAACAAGACATCTGAAGACGTCCTTTGATGACCAAGTGAACGTTTGTAGCCACATTTGAGGAGATTCCCTTCAGTATTTCCTGTGATATTTTCAGTCTGTACGAGACCTGCTGTTTGTGGACCTGTTGTTACCTTTTTACAGTTTATTTTGTTCTGAATGTGGCACTGTGTGTTGAGATGCTGCTGCTGAAAATACAGACGATCTGTATTTGAAACAACAAGTCCTCTAATCTACATGACAGAAATGACAATGAGATAAAAACTTACTGTCAGATATATAAAGTATCTGAACACTTCTTCCACCAGTGACAGTCACATGATAAGAGAAACACACTAACAGATGGAGGCAGTGGTATTCCAGCAGCTCCCAGTAAAATCCCTGTTTTTGTCAATGGAGTCTGGTAGAGATATACAACAACGTGTCAGGTTTTCTTAACACTCAAAGTGTCTGTTCACATTCAGTGTTACTCACCAGAACTCACTGTGTGTGTCCACAGACGTGTATTTTCTTCCTCACTAAACTTTTCCAAAGCTGGTTTTCAATCGTCCATGTTCACTTCCTCCAGTCTTCTTCTTCTTCGCTGCCTTTGTTGGGGACTCTGCGGGATATCCTGGCATGTTACCTCCACCTGTTGATGGGTGGAACAGTGTGTTACTATGAGGTAACTGGTTTCAGAGAGATTTCAGATAACCTGAACATTAAGATACCAGAGTATCAATGATCTGTATAGGATGTTTTCAGATGTTTTCTGTTTCCAGGGGTAAGGAGACCCTGTTTCCTGTTACAGTGACAGACAGTGGAGCATCAGAGGGAAAACAACACAGTTTACAGTCAAAGTGTTTTCTTGTATAAAAACTGTCACTGAAGGATTTGGTCTGTGAAGTACAGTATCATGGTGGCTGTGAAAACGAACCTTACATTTAGGTTAACATGCCACATCTTTGATGTTTCATAATATAACAGATATTAAAATCATAAAAATCCTCACATTTGAGGAGCTGGAACCAGAGAATGTTTGTTTATGAATAAACTGTACTGTATAGTGACTGTAAATTCTATTTACAGTTCAATTGTTTTATTTATAATCTATTCAGGCAGGTCAGTGTTGATTTTATGTGTTTAATGATTCAGACCTCAGCTTGTTTTTCAATGAAATATCCTGAAAGTACTATTGTACCTTTCATTATTTCATAATATTCTTAACACATCTGTTCTACGGACAAGTCATAAAGTCATAAAAGATCATTTTTTCTGCCTAATGTGTCTGCTTGTTCTAAAGGGTTAAATGTTAACCTTCATTTTTTCTAGTGTAATATGAAAACATCCTACAGCAAAATGCTCTGAGGAAAACAGCATGTTTCTGTGAGTAAAGCAGAACTTGAACCCTGTTCGTTCTGAAAACCTCCTGATGAACCACATGGACTTTTACATCAGCGGCCGCCTTCTCCGCCCCTTCTCCGGGTTAAAGTTGACTTTCACTTTCTCTGCTGATCGTGGCGCAGCGTCTTTCCTCCATCTAAAGGTAATGTAAGCGACATGTGTCAGTGTTTTCCTGTTGAATGAGTCTTGCTCATGTTGTTAGTGGCGGCTGCTGTCAGCTGCTTCCACTGGAAACAGCAGAAATCTGCCGCTCGCTTCTTCAACTCACTCACAACTAACGGCTGCGTCTTTAACCCATATGTGGAGATGTGGAGTTGAAGCGGTGGAATCAGAGTAGAAGCAGAGTCAGTTGATGTCAGTAGTTGAACACTGAGTCGTTATTACTGTGTAGCTCCACTTACTGATGACTGAAGGCAGCTTTTCCCGCCTCAATCAGCCTGTGGAGGAGACGGAGAGGAGCCGCTGCTCTCTCGCTGTCTGAGCCACTAAAGTCGGTGTGAGCTCGGCCGGACAGCCGCTGGAGAACAGCTCTGACTTTCTGTGTGATTAGATGGACTCTACAGGACTGATGTGGACTCAGTGTGGCAGTCAGAGGGGCTGAAGACCTTCACACTGTTGTTGTTCTTCCACAAATCATTCTGACACTAACCTGTCTCAGTCTCTGTACTTTACTCGAGGATTTTCATTTCCTGCTTCTACTAATGTGATAATAATGAGTCATTCTGCAGGAGACACTTTGGCGCCATCTAGTGGACTGACAGCATATTCAATCTTGGATGTGAATGGAGCAGCATGAATCAGAGTGAGGACAGAGAGGAGGGAGTCCCTCCCTCTAAAACCACTCTGTGTGGGGAACATGAGAGCCAGACCAAAGCTCAGAGGTGAGATGAGGATCTCTAACTGTCCATGACTCTTCTCCATGTCAGAGCTCAGCACTCACATCACTGCACCATCATTATTCACACTCACTGCTCTGTGTGTGTTGTGTTCAAGCCCAAAGAATCAGAGACCAGACTTTGCTAAACCTGGACCTGGACCTGGACCCAGCTGTTTGTCCATGAAGAGCGACTGGTCAATGGATCGTCCTCAGAACTTTAGAAAGTCTGTTGATGGAAGGTGAGAATTTCAAACTGACAGAAAGACATTTCACAGTAAAAGTTAGTTTTTGTGTTTGAACATATTTTCCATCAGTTTTTATCCAACATGCAGATTCATCAGTTCTGTTTTAGTTTCAGGATCCAGCAGCAGAGACCAGACTCTCCTGAACCCAGCTGTCTGTCTTTAAAGAGCGACAACTCAAAGGGCTTGGACATTGACTTTAAAGGGCGACATCCATCAGCTGATCAGATGTAAGCTGTAACTGACAGTAAGACTCAGGTTATTCTAGAAAAGAACTAGTTTGTACGACGTGTTGTTGGACCACGTCTGAAATCAAAGTGTTTCTATCTGTTGTGAACGTCCACACTGGAAGGTGGAGGTAAAACTCCGGCCGTCATAGAGAGGGGGGAGACGTGATGTGGTTTAAATATGGAGATAACTCCTCCCATGTTCAGACAGTCTCTCCTGGAAGACATTCATAGTGTCCACCTCAGTCGTTGACATGAAAAGAGACAGAAACAGTTTGTGTGAAGAATGAAAAAAGAGCTGAGAGAGAAGTTGAAACCCCGCCTACTTTCTGACCTCCACACAGCTGACCAATCACTGAGGGAGGTGGGTGTTTCAGACGCTGTTCCACCATCTGACAAACACCTCTGATGGAGTAAACTGATCCCTTACAATGCTCCTGATTCATGTTTCAACTTTACTCAGTGAAACTTTACTGCTTCATTGTCATTGTTCATACTGGGAGCTGCCCAGTACAACCAGTCTGATACAAGCAGACACTGAGCAGCTCCACTGGAGCAGCTGGAGGTTGTAGGTGCCTTGCTTCAGGGCACTTCAGCAGTGTTGAGTGAGGGAGGGAGAGCTATATGGAGGGTTGGTGAGAGCTGTTGGGACTAAACCAAAGTGAGTGGTGAAGCCAAACACTGAGCTGAAAGCTACAAACAGCTGCAGACTGAGCTGTTGATTCTCAGTGGGATCAGCAGGACTAGTAAACCTTTACCACTACAGGGAGTCGTCTGATTCACTCTTCGCATCCAAATATGACTTGATGGACCTTTAGCTTGTGTCTGTCTCTGTGTGGACAGACATAATGTGAGCTAATTCTTCATGATTCCTCCACAGAGTGGACCAGGAGAGCTCAGAGGTTCCCAGTGGTCAGTCTGCCCAGCAGCATCAAACACACCTGGACTCCATATTTATGGTCTGTACATGGACAACAACTACTTTTACATCTGTTGTGTTGACAATAATCTCCATGCTGCACTTTTTAGACCAGTGGATTGTCAGTGTGTCCAACATGGATCTGATGTTTGGCTCCATGATTTTAGTTTGATGGAGTCATTCAGATTTCTGTTCCAGCTGCTGGAGAAGAACATCGTCACTTTTGTGAAGAACGAGCTGAAGAAGATCCAGAAGGTTCTGAGTCCAGATTACCCAGAATGCTTAGAGAGTCAGAGGGAGGATGAGGAGGTGTTGGACGGTGAGGATGAAGAGCAGAGGAGCAGCAGAGAGGAGTTTCTGAAGATCACACTGAACTTCCTGAGGAGAATGAAGCAGGAGGAGCTGGCTGACTGTCTGCAGAGCAGTAAGAGGATTTCTCTAAAGATTTAACATGATGGAGAAATGAGACGTTTACTGACGTCTCAACACATGGAGGGAAATATGTTCATATATGCATTCTTTAGGAGGATTAAACTGTCATATATACTTTATAAATCACTTATTGATGTTGTTTCTTTGTTAATTCAGGATCTCCTGCTGCAGTTTGTCGACATAAACTTAAATCTAACCTGAAGAAGAAGTTCCAGTGTGTGTTTGAGGGGATCTCTAAAGCAGGAAACCCAACCCTTCTGAATCAGATCTACACAGAGCTCTACATCACAGAGGGAGGGACTGGAGAGGTCAATGATGAACATGAGGTCAGACAGATTGAAACAGCATCCAGGAAACCAGACAGACCAGAAACAACCATCAGACAAGAAGACCTCTTTAAAGCCTCACCTGGAAGAGATGAACCAATCAGAACAGTGATGACAAAGGGAGTGGCTGGCATTGGGAAAACAGTCTTAACACAGAAGTTCACTCTGGACTGGGCTGAAGACAAAGCCAACCAGGACATACACTTCACATTTCCATTCACTTTCAGAGAGCTGAATGTGCTGAAAGAGAAAAAGTTGAGCTTGGTGGAACTTGTTCATCACTTCTTTACTGAAACCAAAGAAGCAGGAATCTGCAGGTTTGAAGAGTTCCAGGTTGTGTTCATCTTTGACGGTCTGGATGAGTGTCGACTTCCTCTGGACTTCCACAACACTGAGATCCTGACTGATGTTACAGAGTCCACCTCAGTGGACGTGCTGCTGACAAACCTCATCAGGGGGAACCTGCTTCCCTCTGCTCGCCTCTGGATAACCACACGACCTGCAGCAGCCAATCAGATCCCTCCTGAGTGTGTTGACATGGTGACAGAGGTCAGAGGGTTCACCGACCCACAGAAGGAGGAGTACTTCAGGAAGAGGCTCAGAGATAAGAAGAAGGCCAGCAGGATCATCTCCCACATCAAGACCTCACGAAGCCTCCACATCATGTGCCACATCCCAGTCTTCTGCTGGATCACTGCTACAGTTCTGGAGGATGTGTTGAAAACCAGAGAGGGAGGAGAGCTGCCCAAGACCCTGACTGAGATGTACATCCACTTCCTGGTGGTTCAGTCCAAACTGAAGAATGTCAAGTATGATGGAGGATCTGGGACAGATCCACACTGGAGTCCAGAGAGCAGGAAGATGATTGAGTCTCTGGGAAAACTGGCTTTTGAGCAGCTGCAGAAAGGAAACCTGATCTTCTATGAATCAGACCTGACAGAGTGTGGCATCGATATCAGAGCAGCCTCAGTTTACTCAGGAGTGTTCACACAGATCTTTAAAGAGGAGAGAGGACTGTACCAGGACAAGGTGTTCTGCTTCGTCCATCTGAGTGTTCAGGAGTTTCTGGCTGCTCTTCATGTCCATCTGACCTTCATCAACTCTGGAGTCAATCTGCTGTCAGGAGAACAACCAAGAATAGATAAATCTGCAGAGACACTTTTCTACCAGAGTGCTGTGGACAAGGCCTTACAGAGTCCAAATGGACACCTGGACCTGTTCCTCCGCTTCCTCCTGGGTCTTTCACTGCAGACCAATCAGACTCTCCTACGAGGTCTGCTGACAAGGACAGGAAGTGGTTCAGAGACCAATCAGGAAACAGTCCAGTACATCAAGAAGAAGATTGAAGAGACTCCCTCTGCAGAGAAAAGCATCAACCTGTTCCACTGTCTGAATGAACTGAATGATCGTTCTCTAGTGGAGGAGATCCAACAGTCCCTGAGTTCAGGACGTCTCTCCACAGATAAACTGTCTCCTGCTCAATGGTCTGCTCTGGTCTTCATCTTACTGTCCTCAGAGAAAGATCTGGACGTGTTTGACCTGAAGAAATACTCTGCTTCAGAGGAGGCTCTTCTGAGGCTGCTGCCAGTGGTCAAAGCCTCTAACAAAGCTCTGTAAGTACAAACAGAACATGTAGAGTTAGATTTATTATCAGAATTTAAAGACACTGCTGTCTTTTCAACAGGAGAGAAATTCATTTCCTTTCTTCTTTGATTCCTTATCATCATCTCTTCAGACTGAGTGGCTGTAACCTCTCAGAGAGAAGCTGTGAAGCTCTGTCCTCAGTTCTCAGCTCCCAGTCCTCTAGTCTGAGAGATCTGGATCTGAGTAACAACAACCTGCAGGATTCAGGAGTGAAGATGTTGTCTGTTGGACTGGAAAGTCCACACTGTTCACTGGAGACTCTCAGGTCAGGATGTTTACAGTATATTCCTAAATTTCTCTCAGTACATTTTACCTTTGCCTTGTTACCATGTTGCCTTTACCTCTTCAGCCTGTCAGGCTGTCTGATCACAGAGGAAGGCTGTTCTTCTCTGGCCTCAGCACTGAACTCCAACCCCTCCCATCTGAGAGAGCTGGACCTGCGCTACAATCATCCAGGAGACTCAGGAGTGAAGGTGTTGTATTTTGGACTGGAGAGTCCCCACTGCCCACTGCTCAGGTCAGGATTCATCAACCATTTTAACTAATGCTCATTTAAAACAGCTAACCTGTGTAGGATTGTGTAAAGAAGATTTTACTAACCTTTGGCAGAACTTTCTAGACTCAGACAATTTCCTTATTATTTTTCTGTATTTTTACTGCAGATTTTCAGTTATTCAACTGCACTGATGACATTTACGGTATATTCCTAAATTTGTCTCAATGCATTTTAAGTGGGTCAAAAACAATAGAATAATATTGCATAATATAATAATAATATAATCTACACTGCTCAGAGACATTCATTTTTAATTCAGTCAGAATTAAAATCAGGTCACACCATCATGTCTCTATCCTCTACTATATCAGTTATCAATAATCAGCTTCACCTCTCTGAGATCCTGATCTTGTAATGATCAGATCTTTTGTTGTGTTTAGGAGATAGTAAATCACATCAAACAAATGTCACAGCAAATAAGATGAAGCCACAAAGTCACAGCTTAATGAAAACTATACAGTAGCTGCAGGTTCACTAGACTTCCTCTGTACACAGGACAACGTCTGAACCTCAGCTTTGTTTCCACTTTTTAACTCTGAGATCAGTCAATAAACATTATAGACAGAGAAAACACACACACACACACACACACACACATCAAATGTTGAAGACAGATGATTAAATCTTCATCAAGCCTCCATCTGAACAGAACCATCAAACAGTCTGTGTATGAGAGCCATGTAATGTCCATGTTGTCCTGCTGAAAGAGAATGTGCTGGTCTGACCCCCCTCCTCCTTTCAGGATGGAGCCTGGTGGAGTCCGATGGTTGAGACCAGGTCTGAGGAAGTGTAAGTGTGTTTTTCATTTGATTGATGAAAACAAAGCAGCTTCAAACTGTCACATTATTAACACAGACATTCATGTCCTTTTCTATTTGGACTGAAAAAAGACAGGTGATCCCATCGCCTTTGTGAAAATCTTGTTTCAAGCTTACATGTGAACCAGCGGATGATATTGCACATATAACTGGTTTGATGCTCAGTAAGAGACCCAGGCCTACGATTGTGAGAATGCAAAGTCAGGCAAAAGAGGCCATCTTGAAGCTGGCAAGAAACAGTGAGAGAGTTATTTTTTAGTGACATGAGAGTGACAATATTTCCCGATGTGACACCTGATATTGCCAGAAAGAGAGTTCAATTTAACAATATCAGGATGAGTCTACATGAGGCTGGGGTGAGGCATGGACTCCTGTTCCCTGCCAGACTTTATTGTTACTTATAACAGACAAGCAAAATTATTTAGGGACTGTGGTGAAACTAAAATGTTCTTAAAAGACGTAGTCTGTTCTGCAGTTGAAGCTGGAAAGATGGCATTAAAGGATGGCTTTAAACTGTGACTGGACATATTACAGAGTAAATGGTGAACTGATGGCATAATGAGAGAAAGGCATGTAATAGGGCCTACAAGAACTGAAAGTTAAGTCCTCCTGTGTCTTCATGCAACATTGAAGAGCCGTGTCAGCCAAGAGAACCCCACAATATCCAGAGCCTTTAGCATCTCAGGGCGAATCTCATCCTCGCCTGGTGCCTTGCCACCAAGAAGCTTTTTTTTTTTAAGTATTTTTGGGGTTTTTTTTATTTATAGGACAGTGAGAGAGAGAGACAGGAAACAGGGGAATGACATGCAGTAAAGGTCCGGCCGGATCGGGAGTCAAACTAGGGTCCACCTGCTCAGACCACTAGGGCCCAACCACCAAGAAGCTTTTTGACTACTGCAGTGACTTTGCCAGGGAATGGATGGGGCTTCCCCCAAGTCTTCAAACTGTATCCTCCACAGAAAACATATTGGCTGGGTTCAAGAGTTCCTCAAAGTGCTCTTTCCATTGCCTGACAATATCCCCAGTTCAGGTCAGCAGTTCTCCCCAGCTGAACACAGCCTGAGCCAAGCCCTCCCTGAGTGGCGAATGGTTTGCCAGAACTTCCTTGAGGCCAACTGAAAGTCCTTCTCCATAGCCTCTCCGGGCTCCTCCCACACCCATGGTACATTTGGATGCACAAAAAATTTGTCCAGAGGAGAGAGTTGAAGATCTCACAGACAGGGGCCTCCACCAGACATTCCCAATTCACTCTCACTACACGTTTCAGCTTACCAGGTCTGTCCATTAGTCTTCCCTGCCACCTGATCCAACTCACCCCCAGATGATGATCACCTGACAGCTCTGCCCCTCACTTCACCCGAGTGTCCGAGACATGCAGCCACAGCCCCTCTCCAAGAGTTTGGTTCCAGAGCCCAGCTTGGGCTTCTTCCCCACCAGCAAGGTGACATTCTACGTCCCCAGAGCTAGTCTGTAATGCTAGGCCTCGGTATGCCTGGATCCCCGTCCTTGCCTGCCACCCGGCATGCAAGACACCTGACCCCAATGTCCACATGTTGGTGGCACCTGTAACCACCATGGGGCCCAGTCAGGCTCAGGCTTGGCCACCAGATGCTCACCTGGGAGTTCCCCTTCCAGGGAACTTCCTGAGTACCTCGCCCGGATTGGGGAAACCGGACGAGGTACTCAAGCCTCCAGATAATCTATTATCAGGGTTTTTGTGAATCGCTCTTAGTCTGGTACCTCCCCTGGGACTACTTTCCTTTGGGAAACCCTACCAGGAGCTTTTGCTCCCAGAATCACTGGGACACACAAGCCACTCCACCACGTTTAGGTGGCGAGTCACACTAATAATGTTGTGAAAAAATGTGAAGGGGTCTGTCAGTTATGAGATTTATGAGTTTCAAGTTTTTCCACCAGATGTAGACATGTTCCAAATGCTTTAGTACTGTCACAGCTTGATTACTGTTCCATTATTTGGTCAATATCGAGATTAAAAATGATTACAAGTAGTTCAAAATAAAGCAGACCATTGTGCCTTACAGTGCTCCTACAGAACTAATGTATTAGACCTGAATAGTCTGGACCCCAGGAAGAATAGTGGAGACTTTATGTTGGTGCTAATGGGGATCCTAATAAAGAAAGTCATCATCAAACTGTCAATCAATGATCGATCAATAACTGCAGCTGTGTTGTGTCTTGTTCTCTTCATCAGATTCCTGTCAACTCACAATCGACACAAACACAGTGAACAGATTCCTCAAACTGTCTGACAACAACAGGAAGGTGACACGAGTGGAGGAGGATCAGTCATATCCTGATCATCCAGACAGATTTGATCAGAGTCCTCAGCTGCTGTGTAGAACTGGTCTGACTGGTCGCTGTTACTGGGAGGTCGAGTGGAGAGGAAGGGTTGATATATCAGTGAGTTACAGAGGAATCAGAAGGAAAGGAGACAGTAATGACTGTGGGTTTGGACTGAACGATCAGTCCTGGACTCTGATCTGTTCTGATGATGGTTACTATTTCTGTCACAATAAGACAGGTACATCCATCTCCTCCTCCTCTGTCTCTAACAGAGTAGCAGTGTATGTGGACTGTCCTGCTGGCTCTCTGTCCTTCTACAGAGTCTCCTCTGACTCTCTGATCCACCTCCACACCTTCAACACCACATTCACTGAACCTCTGTATCCTGGGTTTTGGTTCTGGTCCTCTGGTTGCTCAGTGTCTCTGTGTTGAGTGTAGCAGAGAGAGTCTCCTCCTGTTAGAGATCAGTCCAGTCCAGGATCACAGCAGCTGATGTTATTTAGTACCAACCTGATCTCTGGCTGGTTTTAACTGCAGAGTGTAAACCCAACATGTTTTCCACATGATTGACAGTTTGACTGTAAAATGAATGAATCTGACTTATTGGGGTAACTTCTGATTAACCTGTACTACTTAAGGTGGATCATTTTTACCCGAGTCCTGCTGCCATGAGATTTTACACGCTCAATATTGGCAACATGACGGAGAGAGGCTGACTCCACAGTGTGAGGCTGTATTGAGATTGTTGGTTGCAATTAAAATAAAAAATAAAAATTATTAATGTATTTACTTCTTTGCATTCTCCCTTTCCTAAAAAGAAAAATGAAACAGGTAGATAGTGGAAGGCAGAGATATGTGGATAAAAGGAACATTTGTAACGTGTCTCACAGTCATAGTTTACACAGTGAAACACATGGAAAGAATATGGCAGGATTTAGCATCATTAGTGTTGTATATTATCATTGTGAACAATCCTTTAAATGGGATGGGGGAGAGAGTGGAGGGACATTATTGTCCCGAAGGACAATAATGAAACAATTTGTACTGTACTCAGTATTAAAGATGGGAACTATTAGTGCAGACCACTTTATAGAAAACTTATATTTTTAACTTATATTAACTTATATATTTCATTCTGACTTGATGTCAGGTTCAGCTTTGTACTGAGGCTGCAGCTGAAATTATTGTCAGGATGAAGTTAATAGTCAACACAACAGCATTACATTCATTATACGTCCTTACATCTCGAATTACAAATTAGATTTTTAGAAGATTTGTCAACCCTGACTTCCCTTAATAACCTGAATTAAACCAGAGGAGGTTAAACTCTTGCTCTGCTCCTCCTGAGGCACTGCAGCGTTGCAACACTCCGCAACCTTACACGTAAATGCAGCATCGGAAAATTCACATTTCTTGAACACAGTTATCTGATCTGTCCAAGAAGCATTGACAGGACACATGTTAATGAAATATAAAGATTATTGTGGATGATTTGCTGTTTTATGAGTTGTCTGACCCCTACTGACCCCCGATGTAACACCCTCTTCAACCCAAAATTAGTGCGTATATGCAGGTTTTTTTAAACGCAGGTAAACCCACTAAGAAAATACAATTTCCACAAATTCCCACAAATAATGTTTTTAACTTAAATAGCCCAATCAGAAGCACAGGAGACGAGGTATAAGCGAGAGCAGAAACTGAGAGTTTAGCTGTAGTGTTGAGGGAAGAAACTTAACTTAAATACTACAGTGAACAGGTGGCGTTGATGAGGTTATGAGCAGCATAAAGACATGTTTCCACGTGGTTTCGAACCAGGGACTTTTCACATGTCAGGCAAACATGATAACCGCTACACTACAGAAACTGCTGCGACTATGGTGTGTTCAGGGACATTCTGTTATTTCTCCTCAATACGTGTTAATGCATCCGATTTCCTTTTGTCGTCTCAGGACTTTTACATTTGGGTGCTGCTGCTTCACCAGTTTCTTAAGGAAAACCCTACAATCGTGGTACGTGCAAGACAGAGAAATATTAATTATCTATTGACTGCAGGCTGTGTCACACTGGACATGTGATGTATTTATCTAAGTGCCCACTAGATGGCAGTAAAGGTATACTGTAGAGAAGCACTGTGTTGTGCACAACAATGGTTTCTATATAAACTGGTTAAGAACCTTTCTATTGTCAATGGGCATTTACTTCCTACTTACTCAAAGACTGAGGGCGGTAACCTGTTATTCCCTGCTTTCAAAATTTTTAAAACTATTTTTATTAGTTTTCTATTTCCATTTTTTAAATTTTCACTAATTTTTAAAAAAAATCTCAATTTATATTTGGTGCTGCTGTAACAAAGTAATTTCCTGTCAAGGATCAATAAAGTATTATTCTATTGTATTCTATTTGAAATGTCCTCATAATTCAGGTTCAGCAGAGTTTTAAAGACAGGGAACGATTTAATAATAGCATTAATGTTTCTGCCCGGTTTCAAACCAGGGACCTTTTGCGTATGAGGTGAACGTGATAACCACTACACTACTACTGATGTACAAAGCATTTTATCACCAAACCACAGCTAACACACATAATTTTTGTTTTTCATTTAAATATAAAACACAATGGTAAACATTTAAGAGTTATATGTAATCCGAGGTACCAAAGTCCAGATAATCCAGAGAACATATATATATATATATATATATACAGCTCTATCCAGGAAAACATCCTCAGAAATTATGCTGAATTTAACATATGAACACAAATATACACACAGCAGGTGATGTGTGTGTGTTTCTAACTAGTAATAAAAGCTGTGAGTCATTATCAGCTCCCTCAGTGACAGTAATGTGACCCTGGATGTCTCATGGGCAGTGGAAGGAAGTCATCTGTTTTCTCCAGAAATAAACACCTTCACTGCAAAACAAACAAAAAAAATCTTGTGCCGCGCTCACTGAGGAAGTATTACCCATGTGGGTTTGTTTGTGTTTCTTTTTACACTGTTTTTGTTCCTCCTTGTCTGTTGCAAATGTTTCGGAAATTACAAGTTGAGCTGAAAGCCCCTCTGAAAGCCCACGAGTGACGACACACAAGCAGTTGCCAAAATATATTAAAAACAAACATATATTCTGCATGTTTTTGTGTGTGAAATGATGGGAGTTGGTGTGAACATGCAGGGTGAAGTCATCATGGTGATTCCTTGTTACAGACGATTGAGAAACACTTCAGAGGGGAATTCTTAACTTGCGCAATTTCTTCAAATTTGACCACTTACTGCCTTTGAGGTAAAAAAAAAAGACAAAACATTTTGGAGAAATGCTATGCTTTAGAGAAATGCCTCTCCTCCCACATGCATTTATAATTTTGGACTGTGACAAATCCTCCACAAGCTCCTGAACTCACGCTTGGATTATCCTCCCAGAAGGCCATGTGGTGAAAATGAGTTGTCTGACCCCTACTGACCCTGATGTAACACCCTCTTTAATCCAAAATTAGTGCGTATATGCAGGTTTTTTTAAACGCAGGTAAACTCACTAAGAAAAGATAATTTCCACAAATTCCCACAAATAATGTTTTTAACTTAAATAGCACAATCAGAAGCACAGGAGACGATGTATAAGCAAGAGCAGAAACTGAGAGTTTGGCTGCAGTGAACGGGTGGCGTTGATGAGGTTAGGAGCAGCATAAAGGCGTATTTCTGCCCAGTTTCAAACCTTTCGCGTGTTAGGCAAACGTGATAACCACTACACTACGGAAACTGCTGTGACTATGGTGTGTTCAGGGACATTCCGTAAACTCACCGTCTCTGAGTAAACGAGACAATGAGGACAATAGTATTGTTTGCTTGTGTGTCTGTTTTGCTGATAAAACAAATGAATTTCACAGAATGATAACTGGTTTGATCTGTCACTTGCATCTAAGTCACACACACACAACAAACAAGGTCAAACAAACCACATAATGGAGGGGAAACACAGAGGAAAACTAAAAGGGAACCAGGGGTGAAACAGCCGAACTGTAACATAATTAGCACGGGGATTCCCCAGTTCTGGCCTAATACCCTAATACCCACCGTCGAGGTGTTAGAGAGATACCGCGTTCACAAGAATGGGGTGGACGGACAACACGAGAACATAATACCTCACTGACTACTAGAGTTTCTACTTCTGATACTTTAAGTGTTGTCATGTGTGTTTGTGTATTTGACAACTCACAGCTCAGAGTAAAACAAAGCTGAACTCTTTGAGTTTGTGTCTCTAAAGGATATAAAGAAAAAAGAATCAAAGTCAAAAATTCGCTTTTGAGATATCTTGATCACATGGCCAAAAATGTAATTTGTGACGTCACTGTAACTTTGACCTTTGACCTCTGACCACCAAAATCCAATCAGATCAGATCATCCTTGAGTCGAAGTGAACTTCTGTGCCAAATTTGAAGACATTCCCTCGAGGCGTTGCTAAGATCTCGCCTTCATGAGAATGGGACAAACCCAAAGCTGTCTCCAGGACAGAGTCATAATAAAACTCTCACCTGTGCGTCCATTATCACAGCTTTAGATGAAAACACACCTGTGTGGGTGGGTGTTAATGTGCACCACCAACTTTTATCCCCATCTCCAATTCCCTTAACTCTGCCAATCTGTTATCAGTGATCACAGACTGAATTTAAAATATGTGTGACTGATTTAAACCAGTCTTCTGCTTGAGGATAAAAATACATGTGAAGAGGAAGTAACTCTTGTGGTATGTTGATGGTACTGTGCACACACACACACACACACACACACACACACAGTATATAAGCCTCTCTACTGCTGCTTTTACTCTCAGTTCTGACTCTGTCGGTCGTCTGTACCTCGTCATGGAGGAGATCTACGTCAGGCATGTGGAGCTGCTGGGCTTCGAGAAACGAGACTTCCCGAGTCAGCACTACGTAAGGCTCAAACCCCTCACCTCACAAACTGCTCAGTGAGCTCTGAATCCTCCTTAAATCTTCACATTTTGAGACTTTTTTGAAAAAATAATCAATAGGCCTGCATCATGGTTCAGTTCAGGTGATCAAGGACTTAAACAAAGAAGCTTAAATCGCGGATTTAGCCTCTGAAAACCGTCAAGTCTCCTGTTGTGTTTGCAGGTGTACATGCTGATGGTGAAATGGAGCGACCTCACAGAGAAGCTGATCTACAGGACGTATCCTGAGATGCACACCTTACACGTGAGTTCCTCTGCACTACAAAGTAAAAGCCCAGCTGATGTAAAAAACAAAACAAAAATGCGGCTTTTGGATCTGTACTCAGATTTACTTTTTGTTTTGGTCACAGAAATCGCTGAAGGAGATGTTTCCCATCGAGGCTGGTCAAATAGAAAGGAAGGACAGAATCATTCCTTCATTACCAGGTAAGAAACAAGAATAATTTTCATTATATTTGAGCTGTTTATACGATTTACATCACTTTCTGGTGCTCGTTTTCCTTCCATGACACCACATTAAATCCCAGACTAGCATTAAAAGATAATCAAGAATAAGTGTGAAGTCATAGAGGAGGCCTTTTAAAGACAAGGGAAAAAGTTAAAAGTCCCTCTGCATGCTGTAATGTTCTTTCAGGAAGCACCTGTGGTTATTGAGCACATGTGGACATGTCCACTTCTCTTTTTTTTTCTCTGTATGGTTTGTTGAAGCAATGATAAACAAGGCAACAGCGAGGCTGTAATCACTGTGTCCAAATGTGGCTCTGAACTGAGTTTACAACCAGACACAGATAAACCAGACGAGACCAGAAAAGAAGAACTAGGAAACAGCTCAAGGCTTTAAGAGAAGTTGTGTTAACTCTTAAGAAAAAATTGACACTAGAAAATATAAAATATGCTTCACTTTAAAGTGTCTTAAACTGGTTATTAAGTTTGTTTATTTGTGGAGCTCGAGGAAAAGTTTCATTGTTCCACAAAGTTCCAAAAACCAACAGGTACTATAGAATTAAATGAAAAAATTTGAGAAATCTGAATCTGAGAAAAGAGGAATAACAGCTCAGAACAGACACTAATTAAAAGTGAAATTAGCTTTTGAGAACTACTGCAACATGTGGATTTTGGGGCATTTCCCACTTGACTGAAAGCCAACTGAAAGTTTTCTTTCAGCTGCAGCTAAAGTCACTTCTTCCTTTCACTTGAAAAAAAATCCAGGTGTCACAAACGGAAAAAAAAAATTAAACATGATGCAGGTCTGTGTTCTCACCACATCAATTCCTGTTCATGAAAACAGAACTCAAACTTTGCACATTCCTCCTTATGAAACATTAATTACAAAAACATGTGTTGCAAGTTGGAGAAGGAGAAGCAAAAACCAAACCTCTGAGCTGATGCAACAGCAGCAGCAGCAGCAGTTACCTACACAGATGCATTTAATATGTTCCAGATACTAGATCATTTCTGATTATAACTTTGCAGTTTTTGGAAAATATTTGTAACTCATCAAGAAAGCTCTTGCACGCTTGGATGATCTTTGATGCGTAGGCGACACATGTAAGGAAGAAGAAACACCTGCACAATGTCTTCACTTGCTCAGTAAAGAACCTCCTTCTGCTGTATCATTTGAGGTTCTACTAACTCATCCATTTTTTTATATTTTCCTAAAGAAACAAAACGGTTGCGACTGTTTAATAAATTGATGTGTCTGTGTGTTCAGCGCCGCGGTGGGTTGACACCCAGAAATCGACAGAAACCAGGCAGAGCACCTTGGCCGACTACTGTCGCTCGCTCGTCAACCTGCCGCCTCACATCTCCCGCTGCAAACACCTCACCAACTTCTTCAAGGTCCGACCCGAGGACGAAAACCCACCTGCCCCGAACACGTCAGTATCACACGCATTACAGCCAATATGTTAGACCAGACAGGTTGCATCACTTCAAAACAGATCTAACTGTTAAATTTCCCCCACAGACTGAAAAGAAACGAGACATTTGTGGTGTCCAGGGAGTTGAACCGAGGCAACGCGTCTGGTAAGAGACATTTTTAACTGTTTGTCAAGGATAATTTTCACTGGGATCGAGGAGTTCCTTTTTAAAAAGATTCTTTCTCTCTGATTCCAGGCCTCAAATGAGAGACTGAGTTACTAAGAACTATATTTCAAGTCTTAAAGTCTTTATAGTTTGTGGTTAGAGATTAAGCGCAGCCTTGTCTCTCTGAGTTAAAGGATAACTCCGGTAGAGTTAGACCCCTGCAAACCGACTGAGCCTTCCAATTCTGATGTTGGAAAAAAGGATAAGACAAACTTTTTAGGTCCAATACGGGGGGAATTTGTAAATAATAAATGATTCCTTCCCATTGGGGAATCAAACGCTGGTCTTCCGTGTGACAGACAGAGATACTGTCCACTATACTAACGAGGAAAGCTGAGCAAGACTTTGAAATCCGGCTACTGGACTACTAGATCAGTGTCCTGTTAATGTCAGAGGTTGTATCCTTAAATTAAAAAAGAATATTGTGTTTTTACCTCTCAGACATTTCTGGCCCCATCATATTGGACAGCTACAGAGTGATCGCAGACTTCATCAAGACGTCCAAACATGAGATCAATCTGCACACCGGCGACCTGGTGGAGATCGTGGAGAAAAATCAGAACGGTGAGAAAAAACTGTGACAAACTTTATTTTAATTTCAAGAACCCAAAACCTTGAGGATCGTATGTGCTGCTACAGCTACTGTCGCTGTCGTCACGTTCTGATCTGCTCTGGTCCTGGTCTCGTGTTCAGGTTGGTGGTTCTGCCAGTGCGAGTTTAAACGAGGCTGGGTTCCTGCGTCCTACCTGGAGCCTCTGGACAACCCAGAGGAGGCTGAGGAAGCCGAACCCAACTATGAAGGCAAGCTGTTAACATAGTTTTCTTACCTAAATGTTGTTCTTAATCTTATTCTTAAGCCAGTCAGTCTTTATTAACAGGCCTGTGTTTCCCTACAGGAGAGCTGTACATGACCACTGATGTCTACAAGGCCGAGCAGGAGGATGAGATTTCTCTGGAGGTGGGTGAAACCATCGAGGTCATTCACAAGCTGCTGGACGGCTGGTGGGTTGTCAGGTACGATAAACACAAAAACTACACTACTACTACTATTACACTACACTCCATGTTAAATAGCAGTTCTACAAGGTTGGCTCTGGTAGGGTTGGGAGAGCGCAAGCTAATCATAGAAACTGGACTTTGAGGTGAAGTGTAGACAGATCCAGGTGAAAGGCCTCTTATTAATCTGAAATTTGCAAATAATACTATCAACTCCCCATCAGGGAATCAAACCCCAGTCTTCTGCATGACAGGTAGCGATACTGTCCACTATACTAACAAGGAGAAGTGTGTTATGGGGAAGGGGGTTTCTGGAGCTGTTTGACAAGCATTTAACAGTGTAGTTCTGATTTTTTTTAGGCAAGCTGCTGCAAACAGACTGATCCTGACGAGATAAAGAAAGTTGCATTGAGGAATATATCCCAAGTTCTTTTCCTTAAAAACTGCAAACCAGTTGTAAAGTGGCGACAACATATGGACAGATATTCATCAGTCCTCCAAAAATCCCTCTTTGTTTAACTCCCTGTAGAATGAATGTATTGGCTCATAGCTCAGGTCACAGCTGTAATATTCTGGGATTGCACAGTAACACAATCTCTGGATATGTGTCATTTTCATTTGAACATAATACAGCCAGGGATTTTATGTCCTACAATATGTATCTGCTGTGGTAGTTTAGTTGTACCTTGACATAAACTGAACTGGTTACAAAGGGAAAATCTAGAGGTAAAGTGAAAGGGTCACCACAGACTTTAAGATTCACGCTCTTGCGACCATAAATGTTTGTACAATAACTTCCGTTCAAAAAGTTAAGATATTTGACCCTGAACCAAAGTGTTGGGCTGGTTATTTACATATTCTACACTTGTACTCATTACATTTGTTTCCATGAATATTTCTAATTGATTTTGATTTGTTTTTGGTGCAGAAAAGGAGAAGAGACTGGACATTTCCCCTCCATGTTCCTGCAGAGGGCCGGCAACAAAGAGCAATATGAGGCAGGCAGGACGAAGCTGAAGGGACAGAAACCACCACCTCGCAGGTACACCGCACTAAAAACAATGGATTCATTCAAACATTACGGCTGAAACTAAATTATTTACTAATGACCTGATAATCACAAATGTGCAGGTTTGCACGTAGCTCCTCTGTTGCCACTCTGGTGTTTTATTGTGTCACTTCAGACAAAAAGGGAAGTGAGTTGTCTTCACTTTCTTGCTCTGTTGCACCAGAGTTTCTGATTTCGTTTCTCTTTCCTGCCGACGGACGAGAGATATGCACATAAAACCTGCACTAAATTACATCTGACTTTGGTGGAGTGGCATTTAATTCTGCTGGACCCTGAGTCTGATTATTTTTGAGTTGAAGTGGTTTTCATGTGCAGAACACAAAGACTATCAATAGTGTATCAATAGTCCTACTCACTTAACTGGAACACGGTCCGAGCAGTGTATATTACCCATGATCCCCGGTTTCAGAAGCAGGAAGTGCTGTGACTGTGACAAACACACCAAACTCTGTTCATAATTCTTATTATTTCTGTCAGTTTCCTGGCTGGATATCAGATGAACGCTGGTTTTTAATGACTTCTAAGCCTTTTTAACTGATCTACAGTTCAGCATCACTCTGGAACTTGTTGGGCCTGATTCCAGCAGTTTAAGCCGCTGATTATCACTCAGTTAGAGGGAGATCATATTGTACGGACTTTATTGATCCCAAAGGGATCTAAGTCTAAGTCTCTAAGTATCCACTCATATTGTAGCATACATATTCTGGGGTTTTGAGGGTTTTGAGAGAACCTGACCATCTAGACTAACCTGTATGAATCTGTGTGTGTCCTTGTTGCCGCCTCAGATCCACCATCAGAAACGCCAAGAGCATCCACAACAAGTCTCGCCAGCGGCTCAGCCAGGACGCCTACAGAAGGAACAGTCGTCGATACCTCCAGGAGAAGGGCAGGAACTCCAAGATCGTTGCGAAGTCCCCGCTGAGGGAGAGGAAAAACCAGAGTAATGAAAACCTCTTGATACAGACACACTACAGTTTGTTTGGCACAAAATTCTACCCACAAAGCCACCTAACGCACATACAAAACTAATCATTTTGTTTTTTCTTTAACCAACAGACAACATCCCCAAGGTGTCGGACTCCAGTTCAGAGGGCGAGCTGAAGAGGGAGGCTCCGGTCATCCCTCCCCGGCCGAGTCCAGAACTCATCCTGGAGCGCTGCACCGTCAACACCCGCAAGAAAGTCAGCATCCACAAGTCACGCTCCAGCTCCGGGAGTTAAAGTGGGGACTCATCCTATGTCGTAAGAGTCACAACAAAATGGCCTTTTGAGAGCTTGAAAGATTTAGTGGGTTTTAGCTATTTTCTTACATGACAGTTTATTGTAAGGAGTGGAAATGGTCAATAAGGTGAAACTATTTCCATATTTAATTGAGACTTTAAAGAACAAGGCCGGTATTATTCTATATTTTACTTATTATCATCAAGTCCCATAAAGAGACCAAAACCAATAACATTTATGGCTGCAACTGAGGACGTAAATCTTTAAAAACATCTGACAAATATAAAAAAACAGCAATTTCCTAACATGGAACAGGTTTGGAGCTTTTCAACCAAAAATAAAATGGCTTGGAAGCTGAAAAGTCGGTTCCCAGCTGGAACCAAAAAATATTAGGTTATAAACTGCTAATGCTCAAAGATAATCAGTGTGATGCACCATCTCACATTCTAACAATCTTGAACAGAACCAGTTCAAGAACCAGAGTTGATTTGGTGTAAAAGGCTAAACTGTAGTTTTTCAGACAAAGGAAGAAACCAATGCTTTTGTTGGGGACTATTTTCTGCTTTGGATTAATCCACCTTTGGTGCCATAGTGAGTTTTTAGGGCAGAACAGTGTGTATGTTTATACTAATGAAGGAACACGTCACCCAGTGCAACTCTGATTTAATAATTTTGGTACTAAAATAGAGCTGAGAGGAATAAGATATATCACACAAAATTTGTTGTTTTGGTGTTTTCATGGGATTTGTTGGTGAGAAGACAAATATAGAGTATCAACAGAGTTATTCATTGAGCCACTGTGAGCCACTAGGTTTTAAAAAAAACCCAACAACCTTACTTTGGCACCATCTGATGGTCAGATCAAGAATAACACTGTGGCGCAGACGCATCAACAAACCACAAAATCCCATTTTCCTCTGAAAATTATTATTAAAAGTATTGTTTTGTGACGTTATCTGAAGAAAGCAGCATCATTATGGTTCAGCTTCCTGGCTTTCTCCAGAGGAACCTGTGTATCATTAAGTGTATTATCTTGACATATGTGTCTGTGCAGCCTGGCTCAATAAATAACGCATTATATCTCATTAATTTAATCTGGACCAAAGTGAAAATCAACAATTCTCCATCTTATGGGAGTTTATGTAACTTTTTCTTGACTCTGAGCAGTTGTCAGTCGAGCTTCAGAGGTGCTGGTAGCTGGAGTTTTGTTACTGTAGGACAGAGCCAGGCTAGCTGTTTCCCACTGTTTTCAGTCTTTATGCTAAGCTATGCTAAGCTATGCTAAGCTATGCGTTCAGGTGATGTAATGACAAAAAACTGCAAAAGACGCATATATTTTTAACTTTGTTTTGCTTTAGTCTGACGTGTTCAGCCCTACCTCGCTGGTGTCCACAGAAGCTAAATGAAGAGTACGTTCCTAGTTAAAGGTGAATTCATTTGATTGCAGTGTTTGTTCAGAAAAGTTTTACTGAGAAAATATTTGTGTTTGTGACCTCTGACTTTTGCAAACTGTAGAGCTTTTTTATTTATTTGCTTAATAAATGTATGCAATAAAAAAAACAACACAGTAAGCTTTTCTCTTTTAATATTTCTCTGGCTCTAGCTAATAATTATTTTCATTATCTATAAGTCTGACCAGTGTCACGACAGACCAAGAAATTAATCAAGTGACAGTTTAGTGTATGAAATGATAAAAACAGAAAAAAAGTTGCTTGTTTTGTCTAAATTAAACAACTAAACTCAAATATAGTTGATTTACAAAGAAAAAAACTCACATTTTAGTAGCTGGAACCTGCAATGGAAAATGTCTGAAACAATCAATAGATTATCAAAATAGCTGCTGGTTAATTTCAGCTTTACATGTTCCTTTAAATTAGTCTCAGTTTATGATAAAAATAAGGTATTAGCAGTGATTTCCTCTGAAAAGATGCAGAAACTCAATCTTAGTTTAAATATGTCAGTTTATAAAATAATCCCTGTGACTTTTATTGGACTTTCTTAAACACTAAAAAGACAAAGTGGACAAAGGTTTTCCAGGTTTTTTGTGGGACAGAATGTAGGTTACAGAAAATGTAGGTCCGTCTTTAAAAAGCATCAACGTCAACAACCTGCGGCACATTTAGAAATGAGGTCGAGGACAAAAAAAAAAAGTTGATTTTAACATCAGAAGTTTCCAGAACATCTCACCTCTGATCAGCTGTAAAATACCTTCAAAATAAAGACACTTCCTGTTAATTTAAATATTAATTACTCAAACTGCATGTTAATATGGAAAAACATATTCTGTACATGTGAAAGCATGCAGTATTATTTCATTTATCATATCTCTTATTATTTCTACCTCGGCTTCTGTGCTGCAATTACTGACTATTTTTTCCTTATTGAGTTATCAGGTAATTGTTTTCTTTATAAATCGATCAATGTTTGATTCCCAGATCCCAAGTTGTATCATTTCGACACCCTAACAGGCCAAAACTAAAAGAACTATAGTTTTACTTAAGTAAAAGTACAGATACCACACAATAAGTACACTAAAAATAAGTAAATAGTACCTAAGTTAAGTTTTATCAGAAAAATATGCTTTAAATATCAAAAGTAAAATGTCCCCTGTGAGTGCATACAGTATACAGTACTCAAGTAAATGTACTTAGTTACTTTCCATCACTGTAGAAAACTAAGAGAACCAGCAAATTTTGGGATCAGAAGCTTTAACAAGTGAATGTTTTTCCTTAAAGAATAACAATTAATCAGTTATCAATATCATTACTGTTGATTCATTGTCTGGCAATGAACAGATGTCTTGTTTCTACCACACATAACTTAATATTTTATAATCCCACATTACAATATTTGCTGGTTCCAGCCTCTTAAATAAAGATAAAATATACTTTTCTTTGTCATCTAAGACAATAAACTGAATATGATGTTCGGACAAAACAGACCATAATTCCTTCTACTGTCATAACAGCAGCAGTGATTTTAAATTACTGATAAATAACTCTAGTCCACTATTGACTGGGTAGTTGTTGTTCCATAAATCAAACACTAACATTGATTATTGAAAACTAGATAAATGACATAGAAAAGGTTTGACCCCGACGTGATTTGAACACGCAACCTTCTGATCTGGAGTCAGACGCGCTACCGTTGCGCCACGAGGTCCCGTTCCTGTACGGGCAATATGCCGGTATATGAATAACAACAGACTTCACAACAACAATGAATATTCTTAATGTTATTTAATGATATGTTTTATAAACCTCTGCAATTAAGCATTCATTGCTAACTACAACATCACATCAGAGAGGAGAGAACAGCTGCTCAAGCTAATGTTATGCTAATATGTAGCTGAATGGAGGAAAGTCGTGTTTTAACGCCTGCGTGTGGAACAAACTCACCTGTAGCTGTTTCTCCTTAAACATGTCTGACACTGACGAGGTGTGGAGATAAAGTCAAATTCACGCGGCATTACTGACAACTACTTGCCAACTAACGGCAACGCCGACTGTAACACACGACACTAGTTGCCGTTAGCTGCCGGTTGTTAACGTTAGCTGGTCAGTTAGCTAACTTCAGGACACGGTAACCGGGTTAGCCATCTCCGAGACGAGCGGAGGAATACTGCGCACTTTATAACCGCTGAGCTACGGTTGACGTACACGAAATAACTTCGTTTAAAGTCGCTCCAAAACTGTCGAGTACTAACTAGCTAACATTGAGTGTTACTATATAATGGAGGTTGAAGGCCCGTATGTTAACTGTCCCTGGTGGTCTAGTGGTTAGGATTCGGCGCTCTCACCGCCGCGGCCCGGGTTCGATTCCCGGTCAGGGAACAAGACTTTTTTTGAGAGAGAGGACCACACACTGATTGAACATGTTAAAGTCAACATGCTAATGCAAGAAGAGCGTAAGTAAGCATTTCCCATTGATGTTGTATTGTTTCTTTAAAGTCCATTAAGAGCATCATGTTAGCACTGATAGTTGGCTAGCATTAGCATTAGCATGATCTCAGCTGCACCATAATAAAATGATTTCTACTGTGTTTTATACTTGACTTCCTTGACTCTTGTGTAACAACCACAGACTGAGGAAGTGAAAATGAAGCTAAGTGAAGTCCACCGAGCAGAGGAGGCTAAGAAAAGACACGAGAACACCACAAGATGTAGACGAGCAAGAAAAGTTTCACAACCAGAACCAGCTTTATAGGCCGAGGTTTACCAGGACACAAAGACAACAAGGCTGAGCAACGATAAATAAATCTAATTATACATTATGTACAGACCAGCAGGTGAAAAATAATATATACTATCAAGTATGTAAAAGATAATAATAAATGAATAAAAATAAGACACATACATATAATTTAATACAGATAAATAAAAACAAAATATGACTTATGTAGGTAGGTTTAAAAAGGAAATGCATGATATATATAGCAACAATTACATGAATATTTAATTTAATATCATTCAAACATCAGTACTGAATAACAGTGAAACTAAAATAAATCAGTCATTACTACAGGACACGGTGGTGTTGCCCTCTGGTCTCTCTCTTGTGTATCTTCCCTCCTCTGCAGAGATTGCGTGTCTTGGCTGCTGCAGAGAGATCTGTGAAGTTACCCCGATTTAACCTGGAGACAACCGGATGTCAGGTGATTATCCCTTCAAAATAAAACGTAAAGAAACGTGCAGCACAGTGACAAGTACAGCTATTTTTGTAAAAGCGTTGAGTGGTTATTTAATGTGACTTTACAGGCACTTAAATAATTAGTAATTAGCATTTTTCAGCGTTATAAATCAACACCAGGCTCCATTGACAAAAACAGGAATTTTACCAAACAGAAAAACAGGAGCTGCTGGAGTACCACTGCCTCCATCTGTTCGTTTGTTTGTGTTATTATATGACTTTCAGTGGTGGAAGAGGTAATCAGATACTTTATATAAGTAAAAGTACCAAAGAATAATACAAATGCATTAACAGACTGAGGCAGCAGCTTCTGTGTTCTGCTTGGTAAAATTAGTGTTTCTGTCAATGGAGTCTGGTACTGATATTTAGTGATGTTTCTGGTTAAGCAAAAAGGATCTTACTCTTTAATAAAAAAATGTTTTGGGCTTCTTTTAAGTGATATCTCAAGACTTCCTAGAGGGTCAGGGGTCAAAGGTCAAGGTCACATGTTTTGGGTCAGTAATTCTAACTCAGTAATTCACAGCAGCTGGTGGTTGAAAGGGGCAAACAACTGTGTTAATTATTGTATTTATTATCTATTTATTTGTGCAGCTTCTTTCAGTCGACACACATCATCCGGCTCTTACTTTGAAAACGTCACCGGAAACGCTTTTCTCACCTTGACGCTAACTGGACGGTAACGTGCCGCAGCCTGTGCGGTCGCATAGAGAGGGAGCAGCTCCTGGCCGCACTTCTCCCGATGTCCCACCGGACACCGACGGCGGCCTCGCGGAGCAGACGTAGCAGACGGACGGACAGCGGGACCGCGACGCACGGGACTCACCGGGAACATGGCGGCGGCGGGAACAACAACCTGCTCGGTACCGTAGCGACGATAAATCAGAGGAACGACGCGGCTGGCGGGCTGGTAACGGAGGAGCATCACTTAACACAGGTCAACGACGAGCAGCGTAAACCCTCAGATCATCTATCATCTATCATCTATCTATTATCTATCATGTATCTTTTCTTTTACTGATCCTGTGGTGACTCGCATGGTCTCTAATGATGGCCTTTCTCTAATGTATCTTACACCGCGTTATTTACATTCATCAAATGCTGTATTTCAGTATGTAATTCATCATATTTTCAATTTTATTATGGTATAATATTTAAAATTAACCAAGCACCACTTTCTGATTTGGCTCCAAGGGTTTATAAGCAATAATTAATGGTTAATAAATAATTAACTAATGCTCTGTTGATTATTTATAAGACATTAATAAGCCAGATTGTAGGAAATCATTCTCCAATACGATTTTTCTCTCCGTCTTTTTAGCTCTTTAACTTATTAGTGAGACGTCTCCAATCAACCAAAAATCAATTGATAAACTGCTTTTTAACATTTAATTATAACTAGAATAATTTATTAATTAATTTGCAGAGTCAGAGCTGCAGCTACAGTTTATGTTTAGTTTTTTTTAAACGCGAACATATTAAAGTTTACGATCATAAAGATCTAAGAAAACCATATAATAGTCACGTTTGAGAAGCAAGGATTCCTGAATTATAACGATTTTGCTTAGATAAATCGCAATTTTTTTGATTATCATAATAGCTGCAGATTAGTTTAAGTATATTAAAACAACAACATCTAACTGTTTCACCTGTTCTTGCTCTTCGTAAATTCAGTGAGCAGATACGATCTCCTGTGAGAAGTGCGCAGTCTTTTACACCACTACATCGCAGACAGAAGAAGGTAGCTAGGCAATAATTTGTTTCATTTATCAACCTGCTTCGATGAATTTTGTGTTTGTTGGCTTTGTTTTCCGAACATACACTGCTAACAGTGTTTACCGCTGAATCTGAACAAAATTTAATGCACTAGCGTCTTGCAGTTACTGCCTCTGCCTGCAGAGGCTGCTGTTTCCACTGCTCAGCAAACGTTACATACGGTTGCTTTAGCTAATCAACTGATTTTCGCCGCTCTACATTGAGTGTGACTTGCTGTTGACCTGCGTACAAAACATATAATCGAACAAATGTAGGAAGAACAACACAGTTAATGTAAAATGTTGATGTAAAAGCTGTTTTATGACATTTTGAGGCGGTAGTAACACGTTTTTCTAATAATGCAGCTATAAATTCTGGTATGAAATGAATAAAGGCTGTTGGGTTCCTCAATTTCTGATGAGCTATAAGTCACCTGCAATTATAGATGTTAATAAATCACTGATAAAAGTTTCTACAGCAACAAGTTATAAATGTTGATTATCAGTTAAATAAATGGAGTTTGGTCCAGTTGTCCTGCAGGTGTGTGGTCCAACAGTCCAGGTGGGAGGTCTCACCTTTGAATTAAAGAGATAAAGTTTGTAAAAATCAAAAGTAACTGTCATGTTTACGGTGCCAGAGAGCAACAGATTGTATGTTTGATTACCTCGACAGAAGTGTGGAAAAACAGGACTGCAGCCAACTGTGATTCTAATCATAAATCGAGCTGAAACCAAAGAAAAACTGGCACATTTTTGCTTAAAAAGATGCAAAAATGATGAATTTGTGTTTTCAGCTCATAATGAGCTTTTATTCTGAAGTCTCTTTCTAAAATAGAGCCTTGTTTTCATCTGTGTGTGTGTAAATATATATATATATATTTATATTTCCGTCCACAGAGGCAATGAGGGGAAACCTGAAGGCAGCAGCTCATCTCTAAGCAACAACAGCAGCAACACAGCGTGCAGCACCACACACCATCATGGGCTACAAGGTAAAACTACACACCAGTGTTTGCTCTGAAAATCCTCCGCATGTGTCCAGAGTGTAGAATAAAACAATCATGTTCAGCCGCTGGTTGAAAACTCAGGAGGTTTTTTTTCCTCCTCAGAAATGTGTGTTTTATCCAGATGACTCACGGCTTCAGCTGTAGTAACAGTTAATGATTCAGCCGTTGCACCGTTAACACCCACAGCAGTGTGACTTATGCAGATTTACCTACGCTTAATACGCTGAAGAAAAAGGCTTCACAACATCCAGGAGGCTTTTTTTTAATGGATTTATTTACATTATCAGTACAAGTAGAGAGTTACAGAGTCGTCTTCACTGGTTTCTACAAACAGAGGAAGCAAATAAGACTAATTATGGAGAACAAGGAAGTAGCAACTGGTCATTTTGGAAGGAAGTAAAATAATTACACACTAGTCTATAATTATTCTGTACATACAGGGTACAGCAGTGGAAATAACACCGAGAGCACAGAGCAGAACATATGAGTTAATGGAATACTGCTATTAGTTTGTTTGTGTTATTGTGTGGTACTTACTTATAAAAAAGATCTGAATATTTCCACCACCACTTAAAGCCACACAGTAACACAAACAAACTAACAGACCAAGGCAGCAGCTCCTGTGTTCTGCTCTGTAAAATCCCTGTTTTTGTCAATGGAGTCTGGTAGTGACATACAGTGATGTTTCTGGTTGAACTAAAATTGTGAATTTCGTGCCGTTAAGAGGAGACGGCGTCGAGCCGTGCAGCAGCTGGATCGTGGTTTCTGACGGGCCGAGGCATAAATGTCACGCTGCACCCGACAGCGTCCGACCCAGTCAGCCTCTCTCTCTGTGGTTTGATTCAGAGCTGCTGCTGACACATACATAACCATCTACCTCGCTCTGCACGACCAGATTAACACACACACACATAAACACACACTACAGGGACACACACACTCCTGCCTTTTAATCTTGAGTAGTTTATGGTTCCGTAAGTCCATGCATAACACACACAAACACACACACCGCATGCACACACCTCTGCCTGTGTGTGTGTGTGTGTGTGTGTGTAGGCAGGGGATTTAGGGTGACATCTTTTAAGCAGATATCGAGTGACACCGCCATCTGTCTGAAGCACTGCAGCCTGCGGCGCTGCAGCGATGCAGGAGGCGTTACACTCATTCACTCACTCACTCATTCATTTATTTATTTATTCATACATTCAGAGGAGGGAGAGAGAGGCGTCACATCCTCCAGCGGTCATGTCAGTCAGCCATAACATTTCCTGTCTTTATCAGTTAATCTGACAGTTATGTTCTAGATTAATCGAACAGTCATATATAGAGCTATATATCAGTACCAGACTCCATTGACAAAAAGAGCAATTTTACAGAGCAGAACACAGGAGCTGCTGGAAGACCACTATTAGTTTGTTTGTGATATTTTGCTTCAGTGAAGGACGTGAATACTTCTTCCATTACTGAAAGTCACACAATAACACAAACAAACTAACAAATCGAGGCAGTGGTATTCCAGCAGCTCCTGTTTCCTCCTGTTCGGTAAAATATTCCTGTTTTCTCAGTGGGACTTTGATGCTGATAAAGATAAAGGACTCTTTACTTTTTATCCTCTGTGTAGTTGCCTTCATGTTGTTATTTTTACATCCTCTAACAGGTCATTTGTTGAAAATGAACACTGACACGTTTACCGTCCATACTTCTCTAACCCTGCTGACAGACGTCCATCCGGAGGTTAAAGAGTCAGATACTGATTTAGATGTGTGTTTATGTTCATCAAAGAGGACTCTGAGAGCTCATTTCCACCAATAGCAGCAAAGTGGAAGCAAGCTGTTTCCTCCCAAAGCCTCTCGATTTTATCCTTGAGGTCGATCAGTGAAATCTTTTCAGTTTGGTTTGTTTTATCTCAGAGCGGACTGAACCAGGTCCCAGAGGAGTTTCCTGTCATCTCAGCAGAGACAGACTCCAACACTCTTGGTCTCCAGAGGATGAAAGAAAAAGTCAAAAACAAAGACAGGACCCAGTTCACACCTGGTGCTGACACAAGATCAGTTTTCTGATCTGTTGATTTATTTGTAGCACCAATCACTGATCTATTGATTTTGTTTCAAATCAGAAGAATCTTGTTTTATTGTAATCTACAAACAACAGAACTGTAGTTTGGGTTGTGGTGCTGCAGCTTATGGTGGATAATTCGGATATTTTTGAACCCATAAACATCATTATATGTCAGTACCAGACTCCATTGACAAAATCAGCAATTTTACAGAGCAGAATACGGGAATACTGGAATACCACTGCCTCCATCTGTTAGTTTGTTTGTGTTATTGTGTGACATTTAGTGGTGGAAGAAGTAATCAGATACTTTACTGAAGTAAAAGTACCACACAATAACACAAACAATCTAACCGATTGAGACAGCAACTCTCCTGTCCTGCTCGGTAAAAATTCCTGTTTTTGTCGATGAGTCTGGTACTGACAAAATGACTTTTTCTGGTCTAATAAAATAAAAAGGTCTATTTCTGTAGGAAACCATTATCTATACTTCTAATCATGAGGTGGGGGTGTGGGGGGACCACAGTCATTGGTTCAGGGCCACATCTGACCACAGCTATCAAACCAACCGTCATGTAGCTGCAGTATATTCTGCCTCTGGCTCTGCACAAACCAGCTGTATAGGAGTAATACAGCAGGGACATATTGATTTTATAAGTTCTCTGCACTCGTTTGCAGCAAACTGAGCAGTCATGTGTGTGTTCCTGATGTATAGGGTCTGGTATATGTCATGGATCCCATCGATTCCTGCCCTCCTCTTACCCGGCTGCAGTCCGGGAAAACTGCACAAACTGAGCACAGGATCCAGGGTTAGATTTAATCAAACCCTATCAGATTCTCCATTATCCAGCCCCTTTTATCCAGCTACTTCCTCTACCCACTCCCCGGGGGGATCCCAAGGTGTTGCCAGGCAAGATGGGGTCTATAATCCAGGATGATGCCAGATGAACGGGCAGGCAGCCAAGTCCATGTTTGGG
>NW_026117861.1:0-27266 GCF_001640805.2 Lates calcarifer
TTTTAAAATTGCTGGACACATCAACCATGTGGTAAACTTCTGGGAACTGGAAGGGACTGTTGAGAACCTCTGTTTTCTCTCTGTCAGGATGGTTCTGAAGAATCCTTTCTTTTGTCATGAAGTAATATATGAAATTACGTTGACGCATGTCATCCTTGAGGTCAAGGTTGAAGTTGTTATCCATAATGTCAAATAAGAAACGCCCTACACTCTTCGACATTGCACCTGCAAATTTAACTATCTCTAACAAAACCCAGTTGGTGAGTAGTTCTAGATCCAAGTTCTGTTTGTTGCCTGAACCAACATTAAAGTCTAAGCCTATTAATCTGCAGTGGGCGAACATGTCGTTAACTCTGCTTGAGTTCAGGATTTGTTTTGAGCGAGCGGCACGCCTCAACCACAGCCTCTGTTCCAGTGCATTTACATTTATGTTCTCATTTTTGTTTTCGGAAAACAGATCTGAGACTGCATTTTCCTTTCGATGACCGTTATTTAAACAAGAACTGACACCATTAGTCTGAGGTAGCACTGGAGAGACAAAAACTTCCTCATCTTCTTGCTTTACATCCACAGCTAACTTTGTTTCTACAGCTGTTCCTGACAAACAGCTTTCAAGCTTAATTCTTTCTGGTGCGACATCAGCGCCTGCCTGCATTTCTGTCTCCAAAATCAATCGGACACGTGTATGACAAGTCGCTGCTTGGACAAACTTCCTGGCCCTCGCCGTCTCTGTGCCTCAGCGTTTCCCTCCTCTTACTGGCTATTGTTAGTCTTTCCAGTTTCTTGATAATCTGAATCCATGCTTTTTCTCTTTCTGTGCTTCTGTTCCTGTTTGTTGATGATCTGGACTTTAAAAGGCTCCTTTCGAAAAGAGTCTCTGTCCTCAGCTGTTAGGCAGGCATATTTTCTCTCAATCAGCTTGTTATATTGCATGCGGAACACCAATCTATTCAACTCCTGACCAAAATTGTGCTTGACCAACTCGCTGACTATCTGAGTGTGTGTTCCACAGAGCACTCTGGAAAAATCAAGAAGCTCCAACATCACACCGCTGGTCAGCAGATTTGGGTCTAGTTTCTGTTTCGGTGTTTCATCTGGTTGAACTGCCAGAGTCACCCCAAGGTTTCTACAGAATGGGTAAACATCACCTGCTCGTTTTAATCGGACTCCATTTTTGATATTTACAGTGAACACACTGCTTGTAGCCCCGCTGCTCTCGCTTGTCTCCTGTTCTGAAGTCTGGCTCTTCTTGCTGCCGTTGGTGAGGACTGAGCTATCTGCGATTTTGTTCCTCTTAGGGTAGTACCGTTCAGGCGCCTCTGAACCTGTCAACGCCGTTATAACACTTAGATCTGGTAACGGAAATGCTTCTTTCCATCTACGGGGTTTCACCTTGATTTGTTCTTTCAGCTGCTTTATTTTATTGTGGACACGTGTCGCGTATTCATAGTACTGCATGTCATCGTCCATGTCCACGCCAAGGTCAAAGTTGAAGTCTAGCATTTCAAACAGGAAATACTTCTCGGACTTGGTCACCGTTTTGGCAAAGTCACAAAGCTCTAGCATCACAGCATTCGTCAACAGACTCTGATCTAACATTTCCTTCCTTTCCAACGCCGCGTTAAACTCCAAACCGATTTCAACCGACTCTGGGAAGGGGACCGCAACTTTCTGATACCTAATTCCGTGGTGGATCCGGCGCTGCCAAATGTAGTAGTCACTGATGTTGTCCATGGTGACATCCAAACCCCGGAAACAGACAGGAAGTTGTTGAGAGAGTTCTGGCAGTCAAGATTCAGTTGACTCTGCAGAATAAAACAAAAAACATGTCAATAGGTGGAGTGTCCTGAGATGAAAGATGAATCAGACTGAATCGGAGTTCGTACTCACTTTGTGTTCAGTTATCTCAGGAGCTGGATTCAGTCGACTTCCTTGCAGAGAAAACACAGATATCATCTATTACAGCAATCATCACCTGCGAGTAAAGACACAACATAAAGTTTTAATTAGCAACAGAACAGCAGAGTATGTAATATTTCAGATTTCTGATTATTGTGATGAAAATATCACAGTAAATGGTAATCCAAGAGAGGCAGCCAGAGAGATCTTACTGTGATACTTATGTTTGCCAAGGAAGATTGATGATTCACATTAAAAATGTGTCATTTTGGAGCTGAATATTTGGCTCCATTAAGCTGATGATTTAAGAAGATTTTATTTTACTTAAAGTTGAAAATCAAAACTCAAAACATTAAACTGTACCATAAAGAATAACAGAATAAGCGGTAATGTAGTACACAACATTCTCCACTAGAGGTCAGTCCAATACAGTTAATGTTATCAAAGAAGCAGTGAGCCGCCTGTGAGAGCTCATATATAAGAAGATCGAGAGTAGATAAAAGAAATGTAAGATGAGTGATGAAAATGTTTCAGTTACAGCCTCCATTAACAGTTTGTTTTGATTGAGTTTTTCTTGAACCATGCTTGTAGATTAAACAGATTTGAAGCTGGTATTCTGTAACAGCAGCTCCAGGGGAACAGTCTTTTGTACATTTATGTTCTTCTTTATTTCAACAGAAACATAAATAATACTGAAATTCGGGCTTAAAAGAGAAGTCACTTTGGAAATTATCTTACAACAACGTTAACCACTGACTAATCATCTAAACTATTAAACACATAAAAGTGCTGGTGCTACCAAATATAAATAACGTTTCACACTGAGCACCTTTAATTTATGTGTCTTCAGTTACGTCTTCCTGAAGCTATATCACATCATATTGTTTAACTTAAATTAAAACCTTTAAACGCTAATAAGTTGATATTTCCTTTTTACCGATGGGACATGAACGCAGCATTAGTTTGAGTCACCCACCAAAATGGCAGCTACGTGCAAACACAACTTTTGTTCAAACTCTAAAACACTCCTCCTGTGCTGAAACTGAAGGTGCGGGATTGTGCGTGAATCAGCTCGACAGTCCGTGATAACGTTCACCGCCACAAACAAACATCGTGACAACACGAAACAAAGGAATCGGCGTTAGCGTCAACATTAGCCTCTCACAGAGAAGCTAACGGTGGTTAGCATAGCGGGCGGACAGAAGCGTTAACGAGGGCTAAAATCAGCGCGGGGGAGAAAACACGAGCTCTTACCAAGAACCGGATCTCAGTCCGGACTCCCCGGTGGATGAAAGACGCTGGTTCCGTCTGTGTTCATGCGGTGTTTGAGGACTCTGCTCCTCCGGAGACGCTGCAGCTGCAACACGCCGCCGAGCAGCAACATACATGTAAACTCCCCCTCTGCGTGCCGCGTTCAGGGATGCATCGGAAATCCCGTTTTCATTGGCTACCTTTATTTTCCTGGGAAACCTAAATAATGTTTCCGCCCGGTTTCGAACCGGGGACCTTTCGCGTGTTAGGCGAACGTGATAACCACTACACTACGGAAACTGTTGTAGGCCTGATGTGTTCAGGGACACCCTGACACTTCTTTCATACATTAGGTCCTCTGTTGTCTGTACGTTTTAAAAGTTAAACAATGACCGTAAACGCCTCCCGTCGTGCCGCGTTCAGGGACGCACAGCTTTCACACTGTCTTGCACACCTGATCTGCCTCAATAGGACGAGTGTAAAATGAACATGAATATTATATTGGTTGATTTAACGTTTCTGTGAGAAGGCCTAATAACGGAAAACTAAATGTAAACAATGTTTCCGCCCGGTTTCGAACCGGGGACCTTTCGCGTGTTAGGCGAACGTGATAACCACTACACTACGGAAACTGACACTTGTGTGTGGTGTTCAGGGATATACTGTAAGAAGGGATACGAAAAAGACGAATAAACAGCAGAGTATGTTTTTGTTTTTTGTTTTTTTTGGGGGGGGGGATTGTTTGTTTGTAGTATTTGTCAATAAATACATTCGTCTCGATGTTATGTGGAGAAAAATATGCAATAATGTTTCCGCCCGGTTTCGAACCGGGGACCTTTCGCGTGTGAGGCGAACGTGATAACCACTACACTACGGAAACTGCTATGGACGAGATGCATTCAGGAACCTCCTGTAAATTCACTGTAAATTCCATTTGTTGATATTATGCTTGTGGTTCAGACTTTGCAGTGAGTTCTCAGCTTCTTAGTACTGACTTTTAAAACTCATGGAGCCGAAGCTCAAACTCTTCAGAGCACAAGAACTTTCTAACTACTTGAACCACTGAAAGGCAGTTTTACAAGTTTCCCTCAGAGATTTAGAGTTTTCACTTTTGTTGTTGGACTAAAAACTTCCTCTGGACATTGTCCTTCAAAATGAAGTCTCTGTCTGAGGACTGAACCAACAAGCTTCAAACTTCTAGCAAGTCTTCGACACCGTAAACCTCATTTTCAGTCTTTCTTCTGGACATAAACCTTCAACACCGAGTCTCAGAACCATTTTCATCGACTGTCTTTTCTCAGACCTTTCAAACAAACCGTGGCAGCATTTTAGGTTGAACCAAATCAACTCAGTCGTCCAAAGAATCAGAGAAAGACAGAACACTGACATTCACAGTGAGGCTTTTATTGTGCAAAGACAAAATAACAATGGTCAGAATCTTGAAAAAAAAAAACTAAACAGGCAGCAACATTTTTATGCTGTAATAACTGTAACCTTCATTTTTAAAGGACTGGAAGAAGAAGAGGTTTTATAAATAATAAATACTGATTTAAACCATTAATCTGAAAGAGACAGACATGAACAGACTGAACAACCTGTTCAACAGAGAATCTCTGACAGGAGGAGACTCTGCTACACTAAACACAGAGATGCTGAAGAACCAGGCCACGAGAATCCGAACCCAGGATACAGAGGTTCAGTGAATGTGGTGTTGAAGGTGTAGAAGTGAATCAATGAGTCAGAGGAGACTCTGTAGAAGGACAGAGAGCCAGCAGGACAGTCCACATATACTCCTACTCTACCAGAAGCGAAAGAAGAGGAGGAGGAGGACGATGAGGAGGAGGAGGAGGAGGAAGGGGAGACAGATGTTCCTTTCTTATTGTGCCAGACAGAGTAACCACCATCAGAGCAGTACAGACTCCACGACTGATCGCTCTTTCCTAACCTGCAGACATCTTTGTCTCCTTTCCTTCCAATTCCTCCATAACTCACTGCTATATAAACCCTTCCTCTCCACTCGACCTCCCAGTAACAGCGACCAGTCAGACCAGTTCTACACAGCAGCTGATGCCAGTGGTCAAATCTGTCTGGATGATGAGGATATGGCTGAACCTCCTCCACATACGTCACCTTCCTGTTGTTGTCAGACAGTTTTATCTCTGTGTTTATTGTGTTTATGTCGAATGTGAGTTGACAGGAATCTGATGGAGAGAAGAAGACACAACACAGCTGCAGTTATTGATCGATCATCTGATCATTGATTGACAGTTTCAAGTTGCTTTGTTTTCATCAATCAAATGAAAAACACACTTACACTTCCTCAGACCTGGTGTCAACCATCGGACTCCACCAGGCTCCACCCTGAAAGGAGGTTCAAGCAGCATAAATTATTAACAACAATCTTTGGAGACTTCCTACACAAATATCTCATTTTATGTTCAACCAATGTTTATGTTGTGAGTGAAGAAAAAGGCTTTCTACATGTGTGATTGTTTATGTTACACTCATATTCTCCATTGACCAAAGAGACAGGGGATGACTGAATGACATGAATGAGAAAAGGCCTCTCCATACCTGAGAGTGTCCAGTCTCCAGTCTGGATCCTTCAGTCCAGCAGACAGCAGCTTCACTCCTGAGTCTCCTGGATGATTGTAGCTCAGGTCCAGCTCTCTCAGATGGGAGGGGTTGGAGCTCAGAGCTGAGACCAGAGAAGAACAGCCTTCCTCTGTGATCAGACAGCCTGACAGACTGAACACACAACAAAAAACAATGGCTGATGTTGTGTATATACAAGAAGAAACTGTCTTCAGAAAAATATACAATAAAGAATCCACAGTCGGGCTGGTAGCTAACATGCATGTTAAATGTCAAAATGAAGCTGTCACTTCTGCTGGGGATACAGCCCCTGTAGACCTAAGAAACCCAGCCTGCTCAGTGTCATTTTGTCATTGTGTTTCTCTCTTCCTTTTTTCTTTGGTAGGTGTTGGATGTTTGACTATATATTGCTATGCATGAAGAAAGAGAGTAAAATGTCCTTTGAAAAAACATATGACCAGACACAAACTCTATGTTCCACGTAAATCTGATTTTTTGATGGTCTTCAGATAAACAGATTGATGAATCCTGACCTGAGAGTTTCCAGTGCACAGTGTGAACTCTCCAGTCCAGCTAACAGTAGCTTCAGTCCTGAATCCTGCAGGTCATTGTTACTCACGTCCAGATCTCTAAGACTACAGGACTCTGAGCTGAGAACTGAGGACAGAGCATACCAGCTTCTCTCTGAGAGGTTACAGCCACTCAGTCTGAAGAAAAAAGACAAAAACAGATAGCAGTTTCTTTATAAAACTGACATACTGACACAAAAAAGCACATCAGAGAGATATTTGACCAGTTCATTGGATCATTACATCCCTAGTTAACATTGTTCATTTGATTCGCTGTGCATCTTCATCTTCATCATTGCTTTTATCCCATGCTACTGGGCAGTAGTAAATACATTTTTCTTTTTTTGGATCTAGTTCTTCTTCAATACAGAAGAGACACAGTTAACTACACACATTTCCTCTCCAGAGGTGGGGCCCTTCAACGAGTGCAGCTTGGCTACTTGTTGCAAGTTACTTTAATAATGTTAGAAAGAGAATTTTGGTAATGGCTACCGCATGTTGTTAATCCACACACAAGCGTGGTTAAGTTGCCTAGTCCCAGAGAATTTACCCTACCTCAAACCCTCCATATTAGCCTGTTAGCCTAGCTACCTGACATGCTAACAGCTGCAACAGATTTCTGTAGATAGAATACGAGGATTAATCTGTGCAGTGAAGAGAGAAGTGTAATAATAATTTTTAAAATCCTGAATAGAACTGCAACATAATGATGAACAAATCCAACAATCTATGTACTTACAGAACTTTCTTGGATGTTTTGACCACTGGCAGCAGCCTCAGAAGAGCCTCCTCTGAAGCAGAGTATTTCTTCAGGTCAAACACGTCCAGATCATTTTCTGATGACAGTAAGATGAAGACCAGAGCAGACAACTGAGCAGGAGACAGTTTATCTGTGGAGAGACTTCCTGAACTCAGGTACTGTTGGATCTCCTCCACTAGAGAACGATCATTCAGTTCATTCAGACAGTGGAACAGGTTGATGCTTTTCTCTGCAGAGGGAGTCTCTTCAATCTTCTTCTTGATGTACTGGACTGTTTCCTGATTGGTCCCTGAACCACTTCCTGTCTGTGTCAGCAGACCTCGTAGGAGAGTCTGATTGGTCTGCACTGAAAGACCCAGGAGGAAGCGGAGGAACAGGTCCAGGTGTCCATTTGGACTCTGTAAGGCCTTGTCCACAGCTCTCTGGTGGAAATGTGTCTCTGCAGATTCATCTATTCTTGTTTCAGACTTCTGGGAGGTTGGTTGTTCTTCTGACAGCAGATTGACTCCAGACTTGATGAAGGTCAGACAGACATGAAGAGCAGCCAGAAACTCCTGAACACTCAGATGGACGAAGCAGAACACCTTGTCCTGGTACAGTCCTCTCTCCTCTTTAAAGATCTGTGTGAACACTCCTGAGTACACTGAGGCTGCTGTGATATCGATGCCACACTCTGTCAGGTCTGATTCATAGAAGATCAGGTTTCCTTTCTGCAGCTGCTCAAAAGCCAGTTTTCCCAGAGACTCAATCATCTTCCTGCTCTCTGGACTCCAGTGTGGATCTGTCCCAGATCCTCCATCATACTTGATGTTCTTCAGTTTGGTCTGAACCACCAGGAAGTGGATGTACATGTCAGTCAGGGTCTTGGGCAGCTCTCCTCCCTCTCTGGTTTTCAACACATCCTCCAGAACTGTAGCAGTGATCCAGCAGAAGACTGGGATGTGGCACATGATGTGGAGGCTTCGTGAGGTCTTGATGTGGAAGATGATCCTGCTGGCCTTATCTCTGAACCTCTTCCTGAAGTACTCCTCCTTCTGTGGGTCAGTGAACCCTCTGACCTCTGTCACCATGTCAACACACTCAGGAGGGATCTGATTGGCTGCTGCAGGTCGTGTGGTTATCCAGAGGCGAGCAGAGGGAAGCAGTTTCCCCCTGATGAGGTTTGTCAGCAGCACGTCCACTGAGGTGGACTCTGTAACATCAGTCAGGATCTCAGTGTTGTGGAAGTCCAGAGGAAGTCGACACTCATCCAGACCGTCAAAGATGAACACAACCTGGAACTCTTCAAACCTGCAGATTCCTGCTTCTTTGGTTTCAGTAAAGAAGTGATGAACAAGTTCCACCAAGCTCAACTTTTTCTCTTTCAGCACATTCAGCTCTCTGAAAGTGAATGGAAATGTGAAGTGTATGTCCTGGTTGGCTTTGTCTTCAGCCCAGTCCAGAGTGAACTTCTGTGTTAAGACTGTTTTCCCAATGCCAGCCACTCCCTTTGTCATCACTGTTCTGATTGGTTCATCTCTTCCAGGTGAGGCTTTAAAGATGTCTTCTTGTCTGATGGTTGTTTCTGGTCTGTCTGGTTTCCTGGATGCTGTTTCAATCTGTCTGACCTCATGTTCATCATTGACCTCTCCAGTCCCTCCCTCTGTGATGTAGAGCTCTGTGTAGATCTGATTCAGAAGGGTTGGGTTTCCTGCTTTAGAGATCCCCTCAAACACACACTGGAACTTCTCCTTCAGCTTAGCTTTGAGTCGAGGCCGACACATAACAGGGGATCCTGAAAGAACACAAAAACACATTAGTCCAAAGCTAGTTTTAGATGAATGATGTGTCCTTGCTCTATACAACCACTGCAACAACACAATGTCCAGTAACAAGGCTGACAGTAAAGGTGATAGTACATACTTCATAATTAGTCCTCACATTGTTAGTAGAGGCTGCATTTCCTTGGTTACATTGGCATAAAACTAGCAGCTAAGTACCATGTAACACTTCCAACTTATATTAGTTGGCATAAGGGTAGGTAGCGCACTGATGAGCATGGCAGAGATATAACTGAAATGCTGCTCAGTTGCCCAGTCTGTTATAGACACCAATTTGTTATAATAATAATATCTCATAACAATGGTGTGATTTCTGAAAGTATGATAGCCAAAAATCTGGGTGTCACATTTGATCCTGCTCTTTCCTTCAATCATTAAAGACATCACCAACACTGCCTTATTTCACTTAAACAATATTGCGAGGTTTCTGTCTTTTCTTTCCATGGCAGATGCTGAAATTCTAATTCATCTAATTCACGCTTTTGTTTCCTCTAGACTAAAAGTCTACAAATGGTTCAGAATGCTGCAGCGAGAATGCTAACTAAGTCCAGGAAGCTTGACCATATTACTCAGATTTTAGCTTCCCTTCATTAACTCTCTATTCATGTTAGATCAGACTTTAAAGTAATGACCTATGAAATTCTAAATGGGCCACCCCCCTCATACCTGTCTGATCTTCTTAAACCAGAGATCCTGGTTTGCTCCATTAAGACATGGCAATGTTGTACACATTTTAAATTTCTCCTACCTTTTGGAATTAGTATGATATACAGCAAATATTAAAACTAAACCATATCTTTGAACAGGAACTGGTTTTTGAAAAGAATAAAGTCTGAATATGGGCTGCCTCCCGAGCTGTAGAGTCTGATCTGTGATGGCATGCCTCCTGCTGCTTCCATGATCCTGCTCAACACCTGCTATCGTTACATTTAAAATGTATCAATCTTACTGCTAGACTTATTGCTATTACTGTTGCTACTATTATAACTGTCATTATTAATTCTACATCTATCTTTACTATTATTAATGTTACTTACATCTCTATATGGAATCTCTGCTATGTTCTATTTCCCTTATTCTTCAGCAGTTGTGGTGACTGCTCCGGTAAATCTCTCTCTGGTTGTCATTTTTGTAGTTGGTGGTTTGTCTCCCATCAACTGGACCTCAGTTGTCTGTGACAGATGCCCTAAGTGACAGTGTTAATCCCCCCTACAGAATGCATATATGAACATATTTCCCTCCATGTGTTGAGACGTCAGTAAATGTCTCATTTCTCCATCATGTTAAATCTTTAGAGAAATCCTCTTACTGCTCTGCAGACAGTCAGCCAGCTCCTCCTGCTTCATTCTCCTCAGGAAGTTCAGTGTGATCTTCAGAAACTCCTCTCTGCTGCTCCTCCTCTGCTCCTCATCCTCACCGTCCAACACCTCCTCATCCTCCCTCTGACTCTCTAAGCATTCTGGGTAATCTGGACTCAGAACCTTCTGGATCTTCTTCAGCTCGTTCTTCACAAAAGTGACGATGTTCTCCTCCAGCCGCTGGAACAGAAAACTATATGAATGACTCCATCAAACTAAAATCATGGAGCCAAACATCAGATCCATGTTGGACACACTGACAATCCACTGGTCTAAAAAGTGCAGCATGGAGATTATTGTCAACACAACAGATGTAAAAGTAGTTGTTGTCCATGTACAGACCATAAATATGGAGTCCAGGTGTGTTTGATGCTGCTGGGCAGACTGACCACTGGGAACCTCTGAGCTCTCCTGGTCCACTCTGTGGAGGAATCATGAAGAATTAGCTCACATTATGTCTGTCCACACAGAGACAGACACAAGCTAAAGGTCCATCAAGTCATATTTGGATGTGAAGAGTGAATCAGACGACTCCCTGTAGTGGTAAAGGTTTACTAGTCCTGCTGATCCCACTGAGAATCAACAGCTCAGTCTGCAGCTGTTTGTAGCTTTCAGCTCAGTGTTTGGCTTCACCACTCACTTTGGTTTAGTCCCAACAGCTCTCACCAACCCTCCATATAGCTCTCCCTCCCTCACTCAACACTGCTGAAGTGCCCTGAAGCAAGGCACCTACAACCTCCAGCTGCTCCAGTGGAGCTGCTCAGTGTCTGCTTGTATCAGACTGGTTGTACTGGGCAGCTCCCAGTTTTACCTCCACCTTCCAGTGTGGACGTTCACAACAGATAGAAACACTTTGATTTCAGACGTGGTCCAACAACACGTCGTACAAACTAGTTCTTTTCTAGAAGAACCTGAGTCTTACTGTCAGTTACAGCTTACATCTGATCAGCTGATGGACGTCGCCCTTTAAAGTTAAAAACAGCATCCTTCGATAGGTCACTCTTCATGGACAAACAGCTGGGTTCAGGTTCTTCCAGTTTCCTCCTGAAAAACACAGGATATAATCTGAACTGCAGCCAGAGCACAGTAAAACTATGAACTGTGGACACAAAACAACAAGAGAAAACTTAACCATTAGAAATGATTTGTGAGCATGTAGCCTCTCAGCAGTGAGGTACACTCACACTGTGGTTCGACTGATCTGACTCCAGTATAAATACAGACTGCAGATGTTTAATAAATGTACAGATGTTTGTCAAACAGTGGTGATGGTGGTAAATCTGCATATATAGACAAATACAACTCCAAGGTTAAAGACTGCACAGCTTTCAGGTATGAGAATATAAATGTCTGTGAAGAAGAACAATGATGTAAATAAACACATTTAATAAAGTTCTCTGGATTAACAGCTGTTTAAACAGTAGTATTAACAGCTGACCTCTTTGTAGAGGACTGTTGTCCTTTAAAATCAGTGAACCACTCCTTCGAATCGTCGCTCTTTAAAGACAGACAGCTGGGTTCAGGAGAGTCTGGTCTCTGCTGCTGGATCCTGAAACTAAAACAGAACTGATGAATCTGCATGTTGGATAAAAACTGATGGAAAATATGTTCAAACACAAAAACTAACTTTTACTGTGAAATGTCTTTCTGTCAGTTTGAAATTCTCACCTTCCATCAACAGACTTTCTAAAATGCAGAGGAGGTTCAATGGATTGGTTGCTCCTCATGGACACACAGCTGGATCCAGGTCCAGGTCCAGGTCCAGGAGAGTGTGTTGAGTGCTGCTGCACAGTGGTTTTAGAGGGAGGGACTCCCTCCTCTCTGTCCTCACTCTGATTCATGCTGCTCCATTCACATCCACATCAGCTCACACACACTTTCTACCTTCACCTGGAGAGGAAACACTAATCATTCATCTGCTCATCATTTCATCAGCAGTGTGATCAGCTGCTCTACTTCTACCATCACTCCACTAGATGGCGACAAAGTGTTTCATGCAGAATGACTCATCATGTTATTTTTCAGCTTTGTCAGATATTGACACTCAGATATTTCCCTGTGAAGAACAGTGAAGTAAACAGACTGCCACACTGAGTCCACATCAGTCCTGTAGAGTCCATCTAATCACACAGAAAGTCAGAGCTGTTCTCCAGCGGCTGTCCGGCCGAGCTCACACCGACTTTAGTGGCTCAGACAGCGGGAGAGCAGCGGCTCCTCTCCGCCTCCTCCACAGGCTGATTGAGGCGGGAAAAGCTGCCTTTAGTCATCAGTAAGTGGAGCTACACAGTAATAACGACTCAGTGTTCAACTACTGACATCAACTGACTCTGCTTCTACTCTGATTCCACCGCTTCAACTCCACATAAACACACAGCGATGTCGGTTCTCCTTCACACTGACCGCTCTCACTCACTGTTCACGAGTAAAACATGAAAAACAGCTACATCACCTTCAGATGGAGAAAATGATCTGCGACACGATGATCGGTAAAAGAGAAACTAAAGTGATGAGGCTCAGATACTGTGTGTGTGTGTGTGTGTGTGTGTGTGTGTTCACAGAGGAAACTGAAGGAGGAGTTAACATTTTAACTTTACTCCCCCTCCCCCACCAAAACCACCTGACGCGCGCGCGCTCACAGTATCTGAGCCTCTTTAGTTTAGTTTCTCTTTTACCGAGCATCTTGTCGCAGATCATTTTCTCCATCTGAAGGTGATGTAGCTGTTTTTCATGTTTTATCGTTACCTGTCGTTACCTCCGGTTAATCAGACGTTGTTGTGATGTTACTGTAACAGAGTTTTATGTGGAGTTGAAGCGGTAGAATAAGAACAGCTCTGACTTTCTGTGTGATTAGATGGACTCTACAGGACTGATGTGGACTCAGTGTGGCAGTCAGAGGGGCTGAGGACCTTCACTCTGTTGTTGTTCTTATAGAAATCATTCTGACCGTTTTCAGAAAGAACAGTAAACCTGGCTCTGCTCTTTATGTGGCCTCATCTGGTCCTTACATGTGATCCAGAGTCAGACTGTGGATCACACAGACTAAAAGACACCTTCACATTTATTAACAAGTTCCATTACATATTTATAACAGAGAATTATCACAGTGTAGGATTTATAGACTGCGTCACAAATGTGTCTTTAAACCAGGAAATAACGTTGCACTTTTTTTCACTTCCTCTAACTGCTGGGTGAAACCACAGTGTGCTGTAGAAACTTCCTGTTGCGTGACTGAGCTCACAGTTTTTATTTAACTCACTGAGGAGAAACCTTCACAGCTGTTCTGTGTTTTTTATTTGTTCACCTCAGTGCATCAAACTGTTTCTCTAAACCTGTCCACACTGTTTATTCAGCCACAAGAATCTCTCAGTAAGAAACTTATAATAATTACTGTGTCTGTTTATCGTCAGACTGACTTTAACAACTGGAAACTGTTTGTAGTTTCTGTTCTGGTCCAACAACAGTCCTTCTGTGTGTCAGTGAATGTAAATGATCGTCCATGAATGTGTGTGAGCTGAGCTGCTGCTGACTGCAGCTCCATGACTCCATCTAGTGGACTGATAGAAGTAGAGCAGCTGATGGCAGCTTCCTCTGCCTCACTGCTGTCTGACTGCATTCAACTGACACTGATATGAAAGAGGAAAGAAGAAGATCAGTGGAGGAGCAGCTGAGATTTCTCCAGGAGAAATGATCTGAGTTGATGAGCAGATGAATGATTAGTGTTTCCTCTCCAGGTGAAGGTAGAAAGTGTGTGTGAGCTGATGTGGATGTGAATGGAGCAGCATGAATCAGAGTGAGGACAGAGAGGAGGGAGTCCCTCCCTCTAAAACCACTCTGTGTGGGGAACATGAGAGCCAGACCAAAGCTCAGAGGTGAGATGAGGATCTCTAACTGTCCATGACTCTTCTCCATGTCAGAGCTCAGCACTCACATCACTGCACCATCATTATTCACACTCACTGCTCTGTGTGTGTTGTGTTCAAGCCCAAAGAATCAGAGACCAGACTTTGCTAAACCTGGACCTGGACCTGGACCCAGCTGTTTGTCCATGAAGAGCGACTGGTCAATGGATCGTCCTCATAACTTTAGAAAGTCTGTTGATGGAAGGTGAGAATTTCAAACTGACAGAAAGACATTTCACAGTAAAAGTTAGTTTTTGTGTTTGAACATATTTTCCATCAGTTTTTATCCAACATGCAGATTCATCAGTTCTGTTTTAGTTTCAGGATCCAGCAGCAGAGACCAGACTCTCCTGAACCCAGCTGTCTATCTTTAAAGAGTGACAACTCAAAGGGCTTGGACGTTAACTTTAAAGGGCGACGTCCATCAGCTGATCAGATGTAAGCTGTAACTGACAGTAAGACTCAGGTTATTCTAGAAAAGAACTAGTTTGTACGACGTGTTGTTGGACCACGTCTGAAATCAAAGTGTTTCTATCTGTTGTGAACGTCCACACTGGAAGGTGGAGGTAAAACTCCGGCCGTCATAGAGAGGGGGGAGACGTGATGTGGTTTAAATATGGAGATAACTCCTCCCATGTTCAGACAGTCTCTCCTGGAAGACATTCATAGTGTCCACCTCAGTCGTTCACATGAAAAGAGACAGAAACAGTTTGTGTGAAGAATGAAAAAAGAGCTGAGAGAAGTTGAAACCCCGCCTACTTTCTGACCTCCACACAGCTGACCAATCACTGAGGGAGGTGGGTGTTTCAGACGCTGTTCCACCATCTGACAAACACCTCTGATGGAGTAAACTGATCCCTTACAATGCTCCTGATTCATGTTTCAACTTTACTCAGTGAAACTTTACTGCTTCATTGTCATTGTTCATACTGGGAGCTGCCCAGTACAACCAGTCTGATACAAGCAGACACTGAGCAGCTCCACTGGAGCAGCTGGAGGTTGTAGGTGCCTTGCTTCAGGGCACTTCAGCAGTGTTGAGTGAGGGAGGGAGAGCTATATGGAGGGTTGGTGAGAGCTGTTGGGACTAAACCAAAGTGAGTGGTGAAGCCAAACACTGAGCTGAAAGCTACAAACAGCTGCAGACTGAGCTGTTGATTCTCAGTGGGATCAGCAGGACTAGTAAACCTTTACCACTACAGGGAGTCGTCTGATTCACTCCTCACATCCAAATATGACTTGATGGACCTTTAGCTTGTGTCTGTCTCTGTGTGGACAGACATAATGTGAGCTAATTCTTCATGATTCCTCCACAGAGTGGACCAGGAGAGCTCAGAGGTTCCCAGTGGTCAGTCTGCCCAGCAGCATCAAACACACCTGGACTCCATATTTATGGTCTGTACATGGACAACAACTACTTTTACATCTGTTGTGTTGACAATAATCTCCATGCTGCACTTTTTAGACCAGTGGATTGTCAGTGTGTCCAACATGGATCTGATGTTTGGCTCCATGATTTTAGTTTGATGGAGTCATTCATATAGTTTTCTGTTCCAGCTGCTGGAGAAGAACATCGTCACTTTTGTGAAGAAGGAGCTGAAGAAGATGCAGAAGGTTCTGAGTCCAGATTACCCAGAATGCTTAGAGAGTCAGAGGGAGGATGAGGAGGTGTTGGACGGTGAGGATGAAGAGCAGAGGAGGAGCAGAGAGGAGTTTCTGAAGATCACACTGAACTTCCTGAGGAGAATGAAGCAGGAGGAGCTGGCTGACTGTCTGCAGAGCAGTAAGAGGATTTCTCTACAGATTTAACATGATGGAGAAATGAGACGTTTACTGACGTCTCAACACATGGAGGGAAATATGTTCATATATGCATTCTGTAGGGGGGATTAACACTGTCATATATACTTTATAAATCACTTATTGATATTGTTTCTTTGTTCATTCAGGACACGCTGCTGCAGTTTGTCGACATAAACTTAAATCTAACCTGAAGGAGAAGTTCCAGTGTTTGTTTGAAGGGATCTCTAAAGCAGGAAACCCAACCCTTCTGAATCAGATCTACACAGAGCTCTACATCACAGAGGGAGGGACTGGAGAGGTCAATGATGAACATGAGGTCAGACAGATTGAAACAGCATCCAGGAAACCAGACAGACCAGAAACAACCATCAGACAAGAAGACATCTTTAAAGCCTCACCTGGAAGAGATGAACCAATCAGAACAGTGATGACAAAGGGAGTGGCTGGCATTGGGAAAACAGTCTTAACACAGAAGTTCACTCTGGACTGGGCTGAAGACAAAGCCAACCAGGACATACACTTCACATTTCCATTCACTTTCAGAGAGCTGAATGTGCTGAAAGAGAAAAAGTTGAGCTTGGTGGAACTTGTTCATCACTTCTTTACTGAAACCAAAGAAGCAGGAATCTGCAGGTTTGAAGAGTTCCAGGTTGTGTTCATCTTTGACGGTCTGGATGAGTGTCGACTTCCTCTGGACTTCCACAACACTGAGATCCTGACTGATGTTACAGAGTCCACCTCAGTGGACGTGCTGCTGACAAACCTCATCAGGGGGAAACTGCTTCCCTCTGCTCGCCTCTGGATAACCACACGACCTGCAGCAGCCAATCAGATCCCTCCTGAGTGTGTTGACATGGTGACAGAGGTCAGAGGGTTCACCAACCCACAGAAGGAGGAGTACTTCAGGAAGAGGTTCAGAGATGAGGATCAGGCCAGCAGGATCATCTCCCACATCAAGACCTCACGAAGCCTCCACATCATGTGCCACATCCCAGTCTTCTGCTGGATCACTGCTACAGTTCTGGAGGATGTGTTGAAAACCAGAGAGGGAGGAGAGCTGCCCAAGACCCTGACTGAGATGTACATCCACTTCCTGGTGGTTCAGTCCAAACTGAAGAATGTCAAGTATGATGGAGGATCTGGGACAGATCCACACTGGATTCCAAAGAGCAGGAAGATGATTGAGTCTCTGGGAAAACTGGCTTTTGAGCAGCTGCAGAAAGGAAACCTGATCTTCTATGAATCAGACCTGACAGAGTGTGGCATCGATATCAGAGCAGCCTCAGTGTACTCAGGAGTGTTCACACAGATCTTTAAAGAGGAGAGAGGACTGTACCAGGACAAGGTGTTCTGCTTCGTCCATCTGAGTGTTCAGGAGTTTCTGGCTGCTCTTCATGTCCATCTGACCTTCATCAAGTCTGGAGTCAATCTGCTGTCAGAAGAACAACCAACCTCCCTGTGGTCTAAACTGTTCAGAAACAAACCTGAACCAACACTTTTCTACCAGAGTGCTGTGGACAAGGCCTTACAGAGTCCAAATGGACACCTGGACTTGTTCCTCCGCTTCCTCCTGGGCCTTTCACTGCAGACCAATCAGACTCTCCTACGAGGTCTGCTGACACAGACAGGAAGTGGTTCAGAGACCAATCAGGAAACAATTCGGTACATCAAGAAGAAGATTGAAGAGACTCCCTCTGCAGAGAAAAGCATCAACCTGTTCCACTGTCTGAATGAACTGAATGATCGTTCTCTGGTAGAGGAGATCCAACAGTCCCTGAGATCAGGACGTCTCTCCACAGATAAACTGTCTCCTGCTCAATGGTCAGCTCTGATCTTCATCTTACTGTCATCAGAAAAAGATCTGGATGTGTTTGACCTGAAGAAATACTCTGCTTCAGAGGAGGCTCTTCTGAGGCTGCTGCCAGTGGTCAAAGCCTCTAACAAAGCTCTGTAAGTACAAACAGAACATGTAGAGTTAGATTTATTATCAGAATTTAAAGACAACGGGAGAGAAATTAATTTCCTTTCTTCTTTAATTCCTTCTCATCATCTCTTCAGACTGAGTGACTGTAACCTCTCAGAGAGAAGCTGTGAAGCTCTGTCCTCACTTCTCAGCTCCCAGTCCTCTAGTCTGAGAGATCTGGACCTGAGTAACAACAACCTGCAGGATTCAGGAGTGAAGATGTTGTCTGTTGGACTGGAGAGTCCACACTGTTCACTGGAGACTCTCAGGTCAGATCAACTTACAGTTTGCTTTAAGTGATGTCTGAAATGTAACAAATATGAACTCTGGTTAATAAACAAAAGCCTGTCCATGTTTTGATGAACTGTGATTAAGATTATTACATATTTGTTAATGACTCATTCAATCATAATAATCATTATCAGCTTGTTTAAAACGGAACAAAAAGGATTTCAGCCAGTCCTGAGACAAGATTACATTTCACCAAAACTATCAACTTTTTATTGTTAACCTTTTAGATGTAGAGGTGATTTTGGTCAAACAGAGCAAATTGAAAGTCTTTTTATATTTAGCTCAGAGTTAAAATGCAGGTCTGTTATTTTCTTGTGAGCTGACAGACAAATGAGACTTTTGTCATCTCTGATTGCTGTTTGGTCCAGTCTCAGTATTTAAGGTGATTACAGTTTAACAAAAAAACACTGTTTGTCCTTTTGCTCATTATTGTCTCTTCAGACTGAGCGGCTGTAACCTCTCAGAGAGAAGCTGTGAAGCTCTGTCCTCAGTTCTCAGCTCCCAGTCCTCTAGTCTGAGAGATCTGGACCTGAGTAACAACAACCTGCAGGATTCAGGAGTGAAGATGTTGTCTGTTGGACTGGAGAGTTCCCAATATCAGCTGATCAGGTCAGTATTCATCAACCAATTTAACTGATGATCATTTAAAACAAAAAACCTGTGGTAAGATTGTGTAAAAAAAGATTTTACTAACCTTTGGCAGAACTTTCCAAATTTCTCTCAATACGTTTTTTCTGGACCAAAAGCAATAGAATAATAATATAATATGCCCCAGTGTCTTGAACCAAGGGCGAAATAAAAGATAATTAAATCAGGTCACACCATCATGTCTCTATCCTCTACTATATCAATTATCAATAATCACCTTCACCTCTCTGAGATCCTGATCTTGTAATGATCAGATCTTTTGTTGTGTTTAGGAGATAGTAAATCACATCAAACAAATGTCATAGCAAATAAGATGAAGTCACAAAGTCACAGCTTAATGAAAACTATACAGTAGCTGCAGGTTCACTAGACTTCCTCTGTACACAGGACAACGTCTGAACCTCAGCTTTGTTTCCACTTTTTAACTCTGAGATCAGTCAATGAACATTATAGACAGAGAAAACACACACACACACACACACACACACACACACACACACACACACACACATCAAATGTTGAAGACAGATGATGAAATCTTTCCTCCATGTCTCCTCCCTGCTCTGACTCCAGCTCCTTTGTTTCTGTGCTGAATGTACATCCATACATACAAGCCTCCATCTGAACAGAACCATCAAACAGTCTGTGTATGAGAGCCATGTAATGTCCATGTTGTCCTGCTGAAAGAGAATGTGCTGGTCTGACCCCCTCCTCCTTTCAGGGTGGAGCCTGGTGGAGTCCGATGGTTGACACCAGGTCTGAAGAAGTGTAAGTGTGTTTTTCATTTGATTGATGAAAACAAAGCAGCTTCAAACTGTCAATCAATGATCAGATGATCGATCAATAACTGCAGCTGTGTTGTGTCTTGTTCTCTCCATCAGATTCCTGTCGACTCACAATCGACACAAACACAGTGAACAGATTCCTCAAACTGTCTGACAACAACAGGAAGGTGACACATGTGAAGGAGGATCAGTCATATCCTGATCATCCAGACAGATTTGATCTGTGGCCTCAGCTGCTGTGTAGAACTGGTCTGACTGGTCGCTGTTACTGGGAGGTCAAGTGGAGAGGAGTGGTTTTTATATCAGTGAGTTACAGAGGAATCAGAAGGAAAGGAGACAGTGACTGTTTGTTTGGACTGAACGATCAGTCCTGGACTCTGAGATGTTCTGATGATGGTTTCTCTGTCTGGCACAATAAGAGAGAAACATCTATCTCCTCCTCCTCTGTCTCTAACAGAGTAGCAGTGTATGTGAACTGTCCTGCTGGCTCTCTGTCCTTCTACAGAGTCTCCTCTGACTCTCTGATCCACCTCCACACCTTCAACACCACATTCACTCAACCTCTGTATCCTGGGTTTAGAGTCTGGCCTGGTTCCTCAGTGTCTCTGTGTTGAGTGTAGCAGAGAGAGTCTCCTCCTGTTAGAGATCAGTCCAGTCCAGGATCACAGCAGCTGATGTTATTTAGTACCAACCTGATCTCTGGCTGGTTTTAACTGCAGAGTGTAAACCCAACATGTTTTCATTGATTGACAGTTTGACTGTAAAATGAATCAAATGAACAGAGTCCAGTTGTTGTTGTTTTCTGACAGTAAATGACTGGGAGGTTGAAATCTCTTTCACTTGACGTCCATCTTGTTTTTCATCTTTAAATGATAGTGTGACGTCCTTATGTGCTCCATATCTGGACTCTACTGTAAATACAAAGATACACACTGGTTTGTCGAGTGCAAACAATACATGGACCCAGGAATAAAAACTACACAGAGCAGCTTTAGTTGTGCCATAAAAGCTACTGTGATTCAGATGGAGCTGTTGAGAAAATTAAAGTGAAGAAAAGAACAAACCCGGAGGAAAACCTTCCCAGTTCCACACTCACCTGTCCTGTTGTCCCGCCTCTGGAGAGCTGGGATTGGACGGCAGCTCTGACTTCACCTCCAGTGTCGGCTGGCAGCTGTCGAAGCTCCTCTGCTCACTGAGGAGACTGATGGATTCGCAGAATAAAGAGAAACGTGTTCAACAATGTCAAGAAGGGTTGAGATCTCAGAACCTCTGTTACCTACACCAACAGACTGAGATCAAAATCTCCATGTAAAACATTAACACAGAGTTATAATTTATGATTTTGCTGTGATAATTTATACTACATACACTTTTTAAGAGTAAAAAAGAGAAATCTGATCATAAGGTTCTTTGTTGAGTTTTCCAGGAAAGAGGAAGGACTCTCTCCAAAAGGCTTTGTAGTGAGCCAACCAGCCTCAGCTCTTTACCATGTTTGTAACTTCAATAAATATTCAAAGTTAAAGTTGTGGACATCTATTGTATAGTTCTTTATAGACAGTACGATAAAGACTAAAGTGTGTAAAACACCTTAATGCTTCTAAAAGGTGACTTCAGCCAAACAAGATACAACAGATCCTTGTTGCTTACAAAGCCACTAAAGTAACATCCCAGCACCAGACCAAGAACTCAGATCCCTGAGAGGAGAGCTGTTGTTATCGGCCGTGGATGGTGACTGTATCTGACCCAGCTAGGTGCAGCTCCAGAGGCAGCAGGGTAGGTGCCCGGAGGTAGGCCGTTAGAAACCAGGCCAGTCTCCTCACTACCAGCTTCAATAGCCTCAGAAACTACAGCTGGGACCAGGACCTACTTTATCTGAAGGCTCGGACCCTTAGATCAGATGGTCCAGACCACCTGTACAGGAGTAATCCTGATCTAACAAGAATCACATGTAGAGTCTTAAAGACTGGAAGCAGCTGACTGATGACTGATGTCTGATTGACAGGCGGCTCACTGAACAGGTCCAGAACACAAGTGTAAAGAGGAGACGCTGTCAGTGTTGGAGTTCTGACCATGAGCAGCAGCAACAACACAAACACATCTGAACTCAAAGACAAAGTTACCTTCTCTGGTTGTGTTTCTCTGTTTAGCTGTCGACGCTCAGCAGACGAGAAAAAAAACGTACTTTAACTTCCGGTTTGTTGACGCAATCAAAGAAAATACAGCAAAGATGGTGTAGTGACGACGAGATAGTTGACTCCACCCACAAATAACGGAGCAGGTGACCAGAGCACAGACTCGTCTCCGGTTTCCAGTTGACTTTCACTTTGTCTGCTGATCGTGGCGCAGCGTCTTTCCTCCATCTAAAGGTAATGTAAGCGACATGTGTCAGTGTTTTCCTGTTGAATGAGTCTTGCTCATGTTGTTAGTGGCGGCTGCTGTCAGCTGCTTCCACTGGAAACAGCAGAAATCTGCCGCTCGCTTCTTCAACTCACTCACAACTAACGGCTGCGTCTTTAACCCATATGTGGAGATGTGGAGTTGAAGCGGTGGAATCAGAGTAGAAGCAGAGTCAGTTGATGTCAGTAGTTGAACACTGAGTCGTTATTACTGTGTAGCTCCACTTACTGATGACTGAAGGCAGCTTTTCCCGACACTACAGGACTGATGTAGACTCAGTGTGGCAGTCAGAGGGGCTGAGGACCTCATCTGGTCCTTACATGTGATCCAGAGTCAGACTGTGGATCACACAGACTAAAAGGCCCTGACACCTTCACATTTATTAACAAGTCCAGGTAGAAAACAACTATTAAACTTTTCTACTGTTTCACTTCACTGTTCATGTGTTTTGTCTCATAGACCGAAGCTGTTGATCTTGTGTCTTGTTTCGATGTGTCAGCTGAGGTCATGTGAGAACTAAATGTGGTTTTCACTTCTCTTTTGTTGAGGTTCAGATTTCTGTTTCCAAGCATTTGAACTAGTTTGGACACGAGACATTAATCACAGGTCAGATAGAGACAGAGTTCAGTTGGTCCTCTTCCAACAAATTCATTCAAATCAATCAGGTTACGAGCATCATGCATTTAAAACAGCTTCTCTCAATGTCAGATCTCTGTCCAACTATTAATTCATCAGACTTTACTTGTTTAGCACTTTTCAGACAAAATAATGTGACACAAAGTGGTTTAGACAATAAGGAACAGAAACCTCCCCTCACCCACTTATGAAGCAATGAACAGAGGAAACACTGTCATCACTTTAAAATGAGAAAACACCAGAGGCAGGATAAAGATTTAAAGAATTAGAAAAGCGAGACATTAAGTTAATTGATTAAAAATAACAGAGATAAAGATAAAATCATAAAATACTAAAAGAGACGAGATGTACTGAAGTAAGAAAGACCAGGAATAAAGCTCGGCTTTTAAAAAGAAAACAATCCAAAAGATGTGGGAATTATCCTGATTTAATGAACTGGTTGATCGTTTTAATAAGAAATGTTTATCTACTCTAAATAATATAGCTCCTGAGAGCGTCCTCCAGCCCTCTGGATGATTTACAGAATCTATTGGGTCCTGTTTACTTCTTGGGTTAGGGTTAGGGTTATCAGAGTAACCCTAAGAGTGTAATCAGAGTGTTTGCTGATGAATATAGGACGGTTATGAAAACTAGGCAGTTAGAGCAGACATGACAGACATTCACAATCTAAACTGCACCAATTTAGGAACATTTCAGATCTGAAGCAGGTTAAAAAGGTGATCAGCAGAAAAACGCAGACAAAGTGAAATGTAGCCACTGCAGGAAAAAGTCACAGCAGCAGGTGGTAAAACATCTAACGTACACAGATCAGCCACAACATTAAGACCACTGACAGAGGAAGAGAATAACATGAACATGATTATCTTGGTACAATGCAGTGTTCTGCTGGGAAACCTTGGGTCCTGACATTCATCTGGATGTTATTTGACACATACCACCCATGGCAACAGCACTCCCTAATGAAAGGGGCCTCCCCTGTGTAAATATCACACCTCCATTGCCCTGGGACTTCTACTTTAACACAGCTGTGGACAATGTGGACAACCCTTGTTCTGCTGATTGTGATGCTGCTGTTGACTTGACTGCAGCTCCATGACTCCATCTAGTGGAGTGATAGTAGAAGTAGAGCAGCTGATGGCAGCTTCCTCTGCCTCACTGCTGTCTGACTGCATTCAATTGACACTGATATGAAAGAGGAAAGAAGAAGATCAGTGGAGGAGCAGCTGAGATTTCTCCAGGAGAAATGATCTGAGTCAATGAGCAGATGAATGATTTGTGTTTCCTCTCCAGGTGAAGGTAGAAAGTGTGTGTGAGCTGATGTGGATGTGAATGGAGCAGCATGAATCAGAGTGAGGACAGAGAGGAGGGAGTCCCTCCCTCTAAAACCACTCTGTGTGGGGAACATGAGAGCCAGACCAAAGCTCAGAGGTGAGATGAGGATCTCTAACTGTCCATGACTCTTCTCCATGTCAGAGCTCAGCACTCACATCACTGCACCATCATTATTCACACTCACTGCTCTGTGTGTGTTGTGTTCAAGCCCAGAGCAGCAGATACCACACTCCGCTGGACCTGGACCTGGACCCAGCTGTGTGTCCATGAAGAGCAACAAGTCAATGGATCGTCCTCCTCTTCATTTCAAACAATCTGTTGATGGAAGGTGAGAATTTCAAACTGACAGAAAGACATTTCACAGTAAAAGTTAGTTTTTGTGTTTGAACATATTTTCCATCAGTTTTTATCCAACATGCAGATTCATCAGTTCTGTTTTAGTTTCAGGATCCAGCAGCAGAGACCAGACTCTCCTGGACCCAGCTGCGTCTCCTTAAAGAAGGACGACTCAAAGAAGTTTTTTATCAAGTTTAAAAGGCGACGTCCATCAGCTGATCAGATGTAAGCTGTAACTGACAGTAAGACTCAGGTTATTCTAGAAAAGAACTAGTTTGTACGACGTGTTGTTGGACCACGTCTGAAATCAAAGTGTTTCTATCTGTTGTGAACGTCCACACTGGAAGGTGGAGGTAAAACTGGGAGCTGCCCAGTACAACCAGTCTGATACAAGCAGACACTGAGCAGCTCCACTGGAGCAGCTGGAGGTTGTAGGTGCCTTGCTTCAGGGCACTTCAGCAGTGTTGAGTGAGGGAGGGAGAGCTATATGGAGGGTTGGTGAGAGCTGTTGGGACTAAACCAAAGTGAGTGGTGAAGCCAAACACTGAGCTGAAAGCTACAAACAGCTGCAGACTGAGCTGTTGATTCTCAGTGGGATCAGCAGGACTAGTAAACCTTTACCACTACAGGGAGTCGTCTGATTCACTCTTCACATCCAAATATGACTTGATGGACCTTTAGCTTGTGTCTGTCTCTGTGTGGACAGACATAATGTGAGCTAATTCTTCATGATTCCTCCACAGAGTGGACCAGGAGAGCTCAGAGGTTCCCAGTGGTCAGTCTGCCCAGCAGCATCAAACACACCTGGACTCCATATTTATGGTCTGTACATGGACAACAACTACTTTTACATCTGTTGTGTTGACAATAATCTCCATGCTGCGCTTTTTAGACCAGTGGATTGTCAGTGTGTCCAACATGGATCTGATGTTTGGCTCCATGATTTTAGTTTGATGGAGTCATTCAGATAGTTTTCTGTTCCAGCTGCTGGAGAAGAACATCGTCACTTTTGTGAAGAACGAGCTGAAGAAGATCCAGAAGGTTCTGAGTCCAGATTACCCAGAATGCTTAGAGACTCAGAGGGAGGATGAGGAGGTGTTGGACGGTGAGGATGAAGAGCAGAGGAACAGCAGAGAGGTGTTTCTGAAGATCACAGTGAACTTCCTGAGGAGAATGAAGCAGGAGGAGCTGGCTGACTGTCTGCAGAGCAGTAAGAGGATTTCTCTAAAGATTTAACATGATGGAGAAATGAGACATTTACTGACGTCTCAACACATGGAGGGAAATATGTTCATATATGCATTCTTTAGGAGGATTAAACTGTCATATATACTTTATAAATCACTTATTGATATTGTTTCTTTGTTCATTCAGGACATTTTGCTCCAATTTGTCGACGTAAACTTAAATCTAACCTGAAGGAGAAGTTCCAGTGTTTGTTTGAGGGGATCTCTAAAGCAGGAAACCCAACCCTTCTGAATCAGATCTACACAGAGCTCTACATCACAGAGGGAGGGACTGGAGAGGTCAATGATGAACATGAGGTCAGACAGATTGAAACAGCATCCAGGAAACCAGACAGACCAGAAACAACCATCAGACAAGAAGACATCTTTAAAGCCTCACCTGGAAGAGATGAACCAATCAGAACAGTGATGACAAAGGGAGTGGCTGGCATTGGGAAAACAGTCTTAACACAGAAGTTCACTCTGGACTGGGCTGAAGACAAAGCCAACCAGGACATACACTTCACATTTCCATTCACTTTCAGAGAGCTGAATGTGCTGAAAGAGAAAAAGTTGAGCTTGGTGGAACTTGTTCATCACTTCTTTACTGAAACCAAAGAAGCAGGAATCTGCAGGTTTGAAGAGTTCCAGGTTGTGTTCATCTTTGACGGTCTGGATGAGTGTCGACTTCCTCTGGACTTCCACACACTGAGATCCTGACTGATGTTACAGAGTCCACCTCAGTGGACGTGCTGCTGACAAACCTCATCAGGGGGAAACTGCTTCCTCTGCTCGCCTCTGGATAACCACACGACCTGCAGCAGCCAATCAGATCCCTCCTGAGTGTGTTGACATGTTGACAGAGGTCAGAGGGTTCACTGACCCACAGAAGGAGGAGTACTTCAGGAAGAGGTTCAGAGATGAGGATCAGGCCAGCAGGATCATCTCCCACATCAAGACCTCACGAAGCCTCCACATCATGTGCCACATCCCAGTCTTCTGCTGGATCACTGCTACAGTTCTGGGATGTGTTGAAAACCAGAGAGGAGGAGAGCTCCCAAGACCCTGACTGAGATGTACATCCACTTCCTGGTGGTTCAGACCAAACTGAAGACCATCAAGTATGATGGAGGATCTGGGACAGATCCACACTGGATTCCAAGAGCAGGAAGATGATTGAGTCTCTGGGAAAACTGGCTTTTGAGCAGCTGCAGAAAGGAAACCTGATCTTCTATGAATCAGACCTGACAGAGTGTGGCATCGATATCACAGCAGCCTCAGTGTACTCAGGAGTGTTCACACAGATCTTTAAAGAGGAGAGAGGACTGTACCAGGACAAGGTGTTCTGCTTCGTCCATCTGAGTGTTCAGGAGTTTCTGGCTGCTCTTCATGTCCATCTGACCTTCATCAACTCTGGAGTCAATCTGCTGTCAGACGAACAATCAACCTCCCTGAGGTCTAAACTGTTTGGAGACAAATCAACACTTCTCTACCAGAGTGCTGTGGACAAGGCCTTACGGAGTCCAAATGGACACCTGGACTTGTTCCTCCGCTTCCTCCTGGGTCTTTCGCTGAAGACCAATCAGATTCTCCTACGAGGTCTGCTGACACAGACAGGAAGTGGCTCACGGACCAGTCGGGAAACAGTCCAGTACATCAAAGAAGATTGAAGAGACTCCCTCTGCAGAGAAAAGCATCAAC
>NW_026117862.1:0-30183 GCF_001640805.2 Lates calcarifer
CCTCCCCGACAGTGTTCCATTACTCAGGAAATCTTAAACACATCTGTGAATAAAGGATATCTGCCCGGACTCTCCTGCAGAGCAAACACCAGGCCTTTCCCACCTTGACCCTGAAAGAGAGGAAAAAATAACGGTGACGTATGGCCCCAAGTGAGTTTCTGAATCGATTAAAAGGTCAAAAATTATGTGTTGGACTTTAATTTTCCTGACTTGGAAGCAGTAATACCAGAGTTAATAAAATGTCTCCATTTTAATCTATTCCTTTAGTGACAGGGACTTTTGGATGAAATAAAACATGAGCACTCTGGCAAATGCTCAAATACAACCAAGTAAAGAAAAAAGGTATTTAGTACAGTCACATTCTGGATATTTTTCTTATCAGATACTTCAGTTGCCCTGGTGTAGTAAATCTCACCCATCTGGCGGTCCGAGTGAGACAAAACAAACACTGAACAGTTTGCTGCCGGCTGCTGTTTGAGGCAGGTGTGTTAGCTGTTACTATCAGTAAGATCCTGCATGTTTTTCAGCCATGAAACACCTGCGCACTAGAGTGCAAACACATACTCAGTGCTAGGTGTGTGGTCACACAGCCAAAAATGAACGCCGTCAGGAAAGAGAGCGACACGATGAAGGTGTAGAAGAAGCGGTAGTTGCGTTTCCCAACGCAGTTCCCCACCCAGGGCAGTGATGGTCGAATCGCTCTGAAAGAGAAGTGCACCAAAGGAGAATTCACAGTGAACTCAAAGTATAAACACTGACATTTTACTTTAGAGGAATGGTTCAACAGTTGCGCTGATATGTCATTCAAGTCAGTCCAGCCTGAACCAGAGTATAGAAATGATGTTCGCTGTACCCCTAGGGAGCCTTTATTTATTATTTATCATTGGTAAATGTCATGGTGCTGGTGTGTGTCCACAGCTCACCCACACAGTTGTCACACAGGCTGCAGTGGGAGGTGCGTGGAGGCCGGAACATCTTGCAGGTGAAGCAGTACTTGAGCTTGACCACCTGCTGGTTGATCAGGACTTCCTTTGTGCGTGGCGGAGGCCGATAGCTAGTGTTTCCAGTGTTGTCTACAGAGGAGAAGAAGAGATAGAGGAGGACAAAATTAGCAGTTGAATTGAGCACCTACAGCCTTGCCATTTATACTGAGTACCTGGTTGCAGTGAGTGAAATTCTGGTCTGATCACAACATGAGGGCATAACAACTAACACCTTTACCAATCTTACTGGTGTAGTGTGTGTGGTGACATCACATAATTCCCAACATAGCTCCACGCAATGTCAACCTGAGCATGGGTCTAATCAGCCTGAGTATGTGACAACTCCTTTGCGGTTTTGCAGCAGCCTGTAAGACTTGCTTTGATCTCTCCAGCTTGAAACTGTAACTTCTTCCGAGGGCTGAGAATGTACACCTCTGAATATAATGCTGTCATGTGCAACACGACCATGACTTCAGTGTTAAACATATCACTTAATTAACACCTCTGTGACAGCTCATACACACACACACATGCTTTTTAGTGAAATTCATTCAGTCTACGAGACATTAGGAGAGAATACGGAGTTAAACAAAATATCCAAAACATTTCCTTAAAGACAGAGTGGTAGGTAAATATTCAATACTTATGCCAGAGTCTCAGTTTCAAAAAATAGCTGGGAACAACAGCAGCACAGTTGGGTAAATACGAACATCTTACATCACCACTGCCTAAACTTTGGATCGTGAGTAGGAGTTTACAAGGGTACAGATGAAGACAGCTTTAAACACTGAGGTCATTATACTGAAGCATGCCATATGGAAAGGAAAGATGATGTTGGCAAGACTTGAAACTGACAGTGAACATAACAGAACCTCGTCAGTGGGACAGCAAATTTCTCAGTCCTGGAATAGTCCAGACGGAACTGAGAACTTAAGAAGTCAACAGGGCACCTTTCCACCAGGAAAATAGCCTTAATGGCTGCCAATGTAACATTTGTTACACTGAGTCAAAACAAATGAGTCTTTTCAAAATGTCTCCATTGGACCTTTGCTGTGTCAAAGGTTCATCATCATTAAAACTAAAATGGAAACAGTATGAGTGGTGACAGCACCATTAGAATATGGTGATTATGTGGTTATGTTTCAATGTACAGGTAAAATAGCAGAACAATGCCTTCAATTTCAACTGTGAATTGTGCTCTGAAGCCAAACAGACAGATGTGAAAGCTCTCATGACAGTGCTGAGAATAGTATGTCCTTGAAGTTTGACATAATTGAATGCTACTAAACAGACAAAGAAATGAGCTGAGCTTTAGCAGTTTGCGTTTAGGGATCAAATTCTCTTAAAAAGGCCTCGTGGAAAGCTCTGGTGCCAGTAGTGGGCTAAATTCAGCACCATAAAACTGGCAGGAATACCACGCTATGGGAAAACAGTGAGCACTTTGACAACTGTAAAATTTTATGATGCTGGAAATCAAAGTCAGAGGCATTTAAGGCATTTATATATTTCTGACCGCACTTGTGCCAGGGTCGGCATTTACCAATCTGTTTCTCAATGTCTGCGGCCTCGTCTGGGGTCGCTCTGGAAGGATGCCGGGGTCGGTGAAGGCTGGTCTGGAGCAGGGTGATGACCACAAATACAAAGAGGACTCCTCCAATAACAGGTATGCAGCTGGTCAGGTGTTTGACCAGGAAGGGACAGCTGTGATTTGGGGGGAGGGCACAGACAGAGAGGGAGAATTACAAAGACACACATTTCAAAGGATCGGACAAGATCAAAACCAAGTCCTGTCTCATGTAACTGGGTCTGCTTTTTCACCCACCATGGGATCTTGTTTTAATTAATACTCTGCACTTTTAATCACCATCTGAATCCCTAGAGACAGAACACACTTTTACTGCACAGTGATGAAAAGAATGCAGTTATCATATTCAGGCAGTATTCTTTATTACCATGCCACACTGCCAGCTGCAAGAATACAGCTCTGATATGTTCTTTTTTGGACAACCTTGCAAGACTACATTATGAAAGATGATATTTTGCGCTGAATTGGGGATTTAGTCAAGAAATCACAATTGTTTAACAAGAATATGGATTTTTAATAAAATAATCAGGACCTGCTCTACAGTTCGGCGTTCAATTCAATTCAATGAAATATCAATTTATAGAGATAGTGTGCACTTCTCGGCGTAATACGGTGGAGGGTGAGATGATCATATGATATGATCATGTATCATACCCTTACCACCAGCACGGCGACTGGACTCGCTGGTGTTACGTTAGAATAGAAGACCTAACTTGAGAAATGAACTCACTCAAATATAAAGAATAATCCACTTGTGACGAGAATAAGGCCCAGAGTGAGAGGCAGGACCCCACTCTGTCGGGCCACAATGATCCGTCCCTCGCAGTAGAAGCGATTCTTTCCGGGGAAAACTTCCCACTTTCTCCTCGGTCTCTTCGGCTCCTCTTTCTTGTCACTGTCGTTTCCATGATGAGGTGGGGGGGTCGGGGTGGGTGTCGGAAGTGCCTGCGGGTCGATTTGCTGATACTCACAGTTTTTCATGATTTATAATGAAGTTTGGTTGCTGTGTCCCAATTCCGACAATCGGGGCATTTGGCCAGCGACAGATAGCATCACCGACACCCGTGTTGTCTGTGGCAGCTGAACGCAGCAAATGTCGTCATTCCGCGGAGAAAACAAGCTAATCCTCTACTATGGGTATCCGGTTGTAAAAAACCCAAAGATCCCGTGCTGGAAATTCCATGCCCGTTACTTCCCATGCCTCTTCATTCATTCATCTTTAAATCTTTCTCGAGAAATACTCATTACAAATTCAAACAATAACCCTATGGCCATCGTTAGCTTGGCTGCTGAGCCATTCAGACTATCCAGCTCAGCCAGATGCGGACTATTTAACATCAGTAAACCCAAAATACCGTCACCACCGCTAGCTTGTTAGCTTGTTCTTCTCGCACATTTTAGCTAAACGTTATGCTAATATCCAGTTTTTTGTATGCACAAATTAAAAGGAGCACTAAAAGTTTGTATTATATGATGCATTTTGCTCTCTATCAGGAGTCCTGACACATTCGTGACTAGTATTGGTTATCTGCGTTACCAAAAAAAGCCATCGTCCGGGAAAATTGGTAATTGTCAAACTTAACACAAAGGAAAAGATGATTTTCCGGTTGTTTTTCTTTCGAAATAATGACGTATTAAAACTTAACAGTTTGGGTATGGTGATGACCCTCTTTAAAATATCCGTAGAATGTTTTGGAATATTTTTAGCTCTTTCATTATTATATTCTTCTCTAATGCCATTTGTAGACAAATTGTCAAATCTCAATTTAGTTACCAAATTGTACAGTATCCGGTACATCAACACCTCACTATGGCTAACTTGACAGAGGTTCATCAGTGAGGAGTTGTCAACAATATGACCGGAAATAAATTCAAAATAAAGGTGGGGAAATCATGACTTTTAATTTTGGGGGGTGAGGGAGGGGTTGTTGTGTTATGAAAATCTTGTATTTGATGGTGACCATCTTGACTAATTTATATGTGATTTTAATACGTTTACGCTGTGTTATTCAAATGATAAAGCCGTGAAATACGCAATTCTACGCTAAAATCACGGTGGCAATTTAACTTACATTTTATTTTTGAAGTCACAACCGGAAGTACAGTTTCTTTTTGTAGCTACCTGGTGCACTTCCTCCACCTTGACGGTCAGGTATACGGATTTGATCGAAAACTAATGAAACTGGAATTTCGCAGCGACTTCAAAATAGGGGACGTTCAAATGGACTATAAACAGAAATGTTTAATGTAAGGTGAAGAAGACAGCATTAATTTGGGAGTCAGTTGGTGGACGCACCGTGTATACTGTGAGTAATGTTTACTGAAAAAATAAGTCCTCTAATGGAGGAAAGAGCAGCAATGACAAGTCGCCAGGAAAGTGAAAATAATTTTATACTAGGCAGGGTATTGTCGAATGTCGGCCAAGCTTTAACTTGTCATTGATGTTGGTGGCCAAGTGCGGGAAAAATGCAAAAACAAAAATTCATTTCACTTGTTTGGTTATTAGCTAACTACCTGATATAACCACAGTAAACATTCGTCACCAACACGCAACCCCGTCATGACCCGAAATGCCAGACACTCTTTGAAAATCGTAACCGATCATAAGACAATTCAAGGTTTTTTCTTCACTTCGGCATTTTTGAAACCTACAACTACTACTTGCTTGCTTACTTAATTACAAATTGATGTTTTACACAAGTTTGCTGTATTAGTAGCTGTCAAATAACCACACTTTAAAGAGTTCTAGCTTAGCTATTTGCCTGAATCCATTTTAATTTAATTTAATTTATTTGTTTATTTATTTCTGTTACCCGTTGTTTGGTTCAAAAGGCGAGGAGTCCCAATGAGCACAATAGGACATTAAATTCCAAGAATTTTACATTTACTTTGGTGTGCTTTGACTTAGTGATGCAGTGTACACACAGGATTTTGTTTTGAATTTGTATAATAGTTATTCACTGTATTTTACAATTAACCTTTAAGTCTAATTGTAAAATTACGTTTTAGAAATCCCCATGACATCGTACTGGGAGGCTGATACGTGAATAGTTAAATGTCTTTGACTGTGTGTTCACACATCCTCCATAGAACCAGTTGGGTCACTTTACCTGCCACCTGGGGATAGAAGTTTCACATTTGTTTAGAAGAGAGATGCCCTCAGGTGGCTTCAAGTGATTTTAGGCTTTGCCTGAAAGATTGGATTGATATCAGGCTTTGATAACAGTTGTTTATTGATGCCATTTCAACACCCTATTGCCATTTACCTACACTTCAATTCAATTATTTTTGTTTCTCATGTTTGTGCAGACCTTGGAGCCAGTAAGTCATGTCTGCCGGCACCACAGGCAGTCTGAGCCGCAGCTCAGGGCCCGGTAGCTACAGGCATGGGCCGAACCAGAGCAGCAGCCAGAGGTCGTCGTATGAGGAGCGCTGTGTGGACCCAGTGGAAGACAGGCTACCCACACCAGAGCCAAAGACAGTCCACAAAGCTCACCTAAAAGATGCAAATGGTAAGGAGTCTGAGACCATTGGCTTCATTCCTGGCTCAGCTGATGCTCCCTCTGCAGCACAAACTTGCAATCCCTGCGCCTCTTCAAAGAGCTGTAGGACCTTTGTGTGCAGTGTGCTGACCTGTGGCCTGTATAGGGTCTGCCAGCGTTCCATTCTTGCTCCATGCCTGGCACCAAACGAGAGCTCCCCAGATGAGCCAGAGAAGGTGAGCCTCCGAAATATGAACCAAGGAGACAACAAAGAGGAGGAGACAGACTGGCTAGGGGACGTTCACATTGCTGGAGTCAAAGTGGATAGTCCCAGGGAGTATTTAGAGGTCGAAACCAAATCTCCATCATCATATGTGTCTCAGGCTAGTGGTCAGACACAGCCCAGGAATTCCTCCCTTCACGAGTCCATGAGGTTTGATGACTGGGAGGATGGCGAGGAGGATGTGGACTCTCTGATTACTAAGAAGCTGCTGGAGCTCTACTCTGAATATCAGATTGAAGAGCTGGCCAGGTGCACCTCAGACTCAGTGTTTCTGAGGAAGAGCAAGGCCATCAATCAGCTCATCAACTCACTGGCAGAAGAGCACAAAATGGACGAGCAAGAGGCTGAGTGTCGACTGGTGCGCGGCATCATTCGCATAAGCACTCGGAAGAGTAAGAGGAGGCCCCACACCTCGAAGACAGAGAGGACGGTGTCTGACAGCGGGAATGAAACCATGAAGGAGAGCGATTCCTTGTCATTCAGCAACAATAGTAAGCCAGCGCTTCCCTTAATGAAGCTAATTGTGTGTGTCTCTATCAAAATTTCACAAGGGTTATTATTATTCACAAAGCCACCACAGCACTTTTTACACTGCATGCAGCTGACAGAGCTAGTATAAAGCAAAGGGGACCCTACCACACACCCATAAACAAATGCAGTCCAACGCAAGCTGTGCAGGAGTGTGCAAAAGATCTGAGAGACTGGCTCGTTAGGTTTACATTATCTATCTCTATTTACGTTCAATGAAAGTAGTGTAGGTGGTGACCTGATAGCCGAATGGTTAGGGCTCCTGACCCAGCCATACCAATACTGCATGTCATACTCCTGCTCTCTCTCTCTCTGCATTTCCTGTCTCTCTCCACTGTCCTATCTAATAAAGGCAAAAAGCCCCCCCCCCAAAAAAAAAAAAAATCGATAAACAAAAGTTGTGTAAGTAATTTTATGTATGAGACATTTTATTCTTTGACATTTATTACTACTGCTACCTGGGCCTCCAGAGCCCTTTAAGTGTCAAAAGCTCCTGGTAAATTAACACATACATAACAAGGTGAACATGAATACTCCTTAAGGACCAGTGCTGCCTCTGCTTTCTATTAACCATCAGTCTCATTTTCACTTTTTCCTCAAGATGACTACAAATCAAATCCAAACATCCAAATATCAGAGCTGACCTCCTCTGACAAGTGTGCCAGGGACATGTGGAGAAACAATGGTGGTAAGAAATCAGTCTTTTTCACATTAGTACATACACACTGTTACATTTATAACATGTACTCTTTGTTTTTAATGAAAATAAGAAGAGTGTGTCAGTCACTTATTTTTTTTCAGAAGTTTGGTTAGTGACTTTGAATCAGATGCATGGTTTATTTTCCATGACGAGTTATTTGGCAGCTATAACAGAGGAAATCCATTATGCACATATTTGCGAACACTGGTTTGACTTCCTGATAAGATCTGTTCCAGCTTTTAACATCAACTTATTCTGGCTAGACAGAGTCTGAATGTTAAGGACAGCAAGATCATGTTTGTTTCTCTAAGGGTTACAGTAAAATCAACTTATTTTTTTTAAGTAAATGCTTTTGTTAACAGATAACATGTTTCTCTGTGTAAGTACTGGGTGTGTACATGTGTGCATAAATTTTTAATTGTATGAGATGAACTTTACCCACCCAGGTTTCTAAACCACCTTTATTTACTAGAATAAATACAGAGGATATGACTTTCTTTTACAGCAGCAAAGCCACTCTACAGGTTTACTAAGACTACCACAGTTACTTTTCCATTTAAATTTATGTGATCATAACTAGCAATTCAGTTACATTTTTTTTACCATAAAGGACAGACAAAATAACAGAAAATAGAAATATGCCATACAGGAGTGACATTTAACATGACGATTAATTGGGCATATTTAAACTAGAGTAAGCATGTATGGTGCACTAAAATCTTAAATTGATTGATTTGGGTTTTTCCCTCTAAGTCTGGTAAGAACAGTGAGACTGTAAGCTAGTTAGTTAGTGAGACCAGCTAGCTATATAAACATGCCTGAAAAATTATTTTAGATCCTGATCTCCTCAAAAAGGACTGTTACATGTGTAGTGGGTCAACCATATGTAGTACAGCCGTAACAACAGAAGGTCCTGTGGGTCAGGTGACAAATATTCATATGTGGACTAACTTCCTAGGAAACGAACACAGAGGCACTGTTTACAAATTTACCCCCAACCTATTCATAGGGCTACACCAAAAACAGACTGAAATGTAAATAGTTTTATCAGCTAAATGAATACTGCAGTGTGTGCGTGCTGATGTTTTGACTGGACATTGTAGTGCCTGTGTTAACTTGTCTAAACTTGCAGAATTACATCGGTGTGCAAGATTTTTAACTGGGAATAATGGAAAGATAGTAATATTAGGTATTGACCTTGATGTGAGAATGTTTTTGTTCTCTTATCCCGAATCTCTCTTACTTTTTTCTGTGAGGTCATACTCGTCAAAGTCAGATTGACTAAACTCTCTTAGCTGCTCAAACTTGTCATCAGTGGCTTGTTTCAACTTGCTGAATTCCACCTGTTCACCTGCTCCTGCAACAAATCAGAGCTGTGACAGAAATAAAGATGGAATTGTGGAACAGGAAGCTAAAGCAATGCAGCCCATAATGGGAGGCGGTAAAGGGGACATGAGAGCTCCAAAACACTGTAAATCAAGCTTCTTTTGACAGTAAAATGTAACCTTTGTATTCTTGGGGTCTACCAAACTTGCTGAATGCAAATTATTTCCTCATAAAACATTTGCAAAGTGGATTTTCCTTTAAGGTTCGCTGAAATCAAATGTGCACCCTCTGGACTTACAGACTGAGCCCTCACCAGCTTAAATCATGATGTGTTCACTGTCGTCACAACTCTGTGAGGATGTCAGGGGATAAAGTGAACTATGAGTACAGTCAGAATGTGCAGTAAAAATTTTCCCGTTGCATAAGTTGTCACACACTGCTACTAATACAAATTAAACCCTCAACTCAGAAACTTCAGAAAGTATCTAGACTCCTACATGTTTTGCAAACATGTCAGGGTGAAATGGTTAAAACGCTTGTGAAGTTCAGCATTTGAATTCAGCCTTTGAAATCTGTATTGTTCACATCCATATTTACTCACCAGCAGTCTTATTCTTCACTGCCTTTGATAGCATATTGTCACTTTTTCTGGTGCATGATAGAAGTTAAAGCTCAGTCTTCAGTCTCCAGACTAATGCTGATGAATTACAGTTTGTTCTATCTGTCTTTTTTTTATCCTTATAGGTCATACTTCTACTTCTCCAACAACCTACTCGCCCTCTCACACAGAGACTAACTCTTCAGGTGTCTCACTAATTCGCTCCTCTGTGAGAACATGATTCTTGCACCACACTGGAGGTCTGTACTTAAATTATTTGTCATGCTGTGTCCACAAGGTCACATATGAGACTTTTGAAAGGGGACGCTACTTGCACAGGAGTCTCTGGCTGAGCCAAGCTCTTTGTAGAGACCATGGCTTTGCTGTGGAAAAAGAAAATGTGAAAATTCACATTGTCTGAAGGACGTCAGTGAACTCAGGGCTCTGTGTGTACATATTTATGTTTGATGAATGTTATATGTGTATTCGAAGGATTGTTTGATTTAGAGCTTGTCCTGCAGGCAGATACAACCAGCAGCTCTTAAATATTGTCATACAATTAACCGTCCCCTCATCTTTGAAGGAGATATGTTCATGAAACCTTATTCTTAATTCACTGGTCAGATTATTGTGCTGTTGTTATGCAAAGGACATTGAAATTAGATCTGTAAAAGTAAAATATAGAGTTGCATTTTTGGCACATTTCATTTGCATTTTTTGTGTGTGATTTTAAACTGTACTCCATTGAGTGGTTATGTAACACCTATTTACAGTTAGTGATTCTCGATTAATGATCAGAAATTATGTTCTGATGATTTTCATAATTTGACATTTTTCAAAATGATGAGAGCAGAAAATCACTGTTTGAAAGGTTTCAATAATATAAAAGGATGAAGTTAAGAATATTTGGTCAGAAGAAAAAGTAGTGTTAAATGATCCTGTAAATATGATTTTAGTGTGTTTTATGTGTGCCAGGTGGTACATTAGACATGAGAATGGGATTTTATGTTAAAATGTGACATAACAAAATTCTGTCAAAGAAATAATTTGATTTGCTTTATTGTCAAGACTTCAAAGAGAGGACTGGTGCCACTCTCATGTCTGTATACTGTAAATGACAGCCAATGACAGCCAGTTAGCTTATCTTAGCATTAAGAGTGGAAACAGATGGAAAAAGGTAGCCTGTATCTGTCCAGGGTAACAAAATTAGCAGAGGAAGGCTTTATAAGCTCACTGATTAACACATTATATTTTGTTTGAAGTGGGAAAGCAACATGGTTTTACAGGGAGTTATTTACAAGACTGTTTCTTGGCTGAAACTTTTTACTTTATGGTTTTTTTACTTATTAAACCAATGAGATACAATATGTTAATTACTGAGCATAAGAGGTGCTGGGTAGCCATTTTTATTACCTTTGGATACGCCCAGATCAGCTTTTCCCCATGATTTCCATTTAAGCTATGCTAACCAACTGTTGGCAGCAGCTCCTTATTTACTGTACAGACATGAGAGGGATACTGTATTGTCTTGGGAAGAAAACAAATATATTTCCCAAAATGTAATATCTGTTTTGTTTTTTACACTGAGGAAAGAGAATTGAAAAAAGTTAAAGCTATGGAAGAAGTAAGTTGACCGTGAATTAGATTTTTTTTAATGTCAAAATTCAGTTTCTGTTGTGACTTTAATGTGGCGTATGACTTTTCTTTTCAAAGCAGATGATTGTTAGTGTCATAACATGAAGTTCATATGAAGCAGATATCTCTCAACCCTGTGGTTAATGCACTCTGGATTTTGTTGTAGGCCATTTGCAGTTCTGTCTGTACCTGAACTCTCCAACAAAAAGATGTTATGAAAGCTGGTGTGAACTGCAGCTATAGTTCAGGTTTTATCATGTACTATAACTTAATAGTGACATTATCCCAGGCTGTGTCATGAAGTAATCATTCCAACATGTATGCTGTGTTTGCTCCTGGGTCCTGATGGGAATTTGGCCAGCTGATTTAAGTGGATTTTTTTCAGCACTGTGTCTTTCCTATCAGCATTAGCTTATGGTTACTGTTGGTCATGGACCTTGTTGTAGTGGCTTCAGTTAATACACATGGGTAGATTATAGATATATTCTAAACATATGGTTCAACTGTCCAGATTATGTTTTTTTCTTCTTGGATCTATCCTGTGTTTGAATTATATGTATAAGGAATAAACTACTTTTTTGCCTTAAGCTAATATGGTCCCAGATGCTTTAAACAATTTAACACCACAGTGTCTTTTTAGTGAGTCTGGAATTTTCCTGCAACAGCAGTGTCATTAAAATGAAATGGTGCAAAACTGGTTGTTCTGGTTTAGACCAAGACACAGAAAATGTATATTGACTAATTAGAAATGATGAGTATGTCTGTGTCATATAAATGGCTAACTGTAACTATCTTAACATGCTTCTTATTTCAACTTGTTGAAATGTCTGTTAAAACATAGCATTATGTTCTTATTCACACATTAGACCATACTTTGTCAAGTTTCTGGAAACAAAGTATAATGCTTGGGTCTATACCAATAGGAACTTTATATTTTCAGCAAAGTTGTTGTCAGGTCCTGGTTCTTCTTTCAACAGTAATCCATCTTTTAACAGATGTGTTATTATAAAACAATAAAGTAAATGAAGTGAAACAAAAAGATGAGTTGTTTGCTTGTTGTTTGCTACAAATGGCCACATGAGGGAGTCAGAGTGCAATTCTTTTTAAGGTCACACCATGCTGCTTTCTCTGATCCCCCGTGAGCACACTCATTTCTTCACAAGTTGTCATAAGTCATTAAAATTGCAATTTATTTATTTATTTATTTTATTTTATGCATGTTTCACTAAACTAAAATTCAGCATTACAGTACTCATCTATAGAAGTGTTTTTTCTGTAATCTTATCAGACAAATAACATTTCTGTCAATAAATGGACCATGTTGGTGTTGCCAATAAGTGGCTTGAAGAAGAGCTCTGTGACTAAGCCGTGGCTGACATTCTGAATGGCTGAGGCTGCTAGAAGGATGTGTCTGAAGCGACCAGCGTCCTCTGGGTGCAGGAGGTGGATGACTTCTTGAAGAGCTCTCTGAGCCTCCTGTTGGAGGCCCTCAATGAACAACATGGCACTCAATCCTTGAACAACTGAAATGGGTGAAGAGATTTTTCAGTTTAAGCTCATATCTAGTGAAGTAATTAGCATTACTATTGAAACACAAACAGCAACAAGATTAAGTAAAGGTTTACCTGGGTTGAACAACATGGCACCCTTCAGGTAAGCATATTCCTTTGGACTGAGATCCAGATTCCACAACTGATGCAAGCAGGTTCTCAGTCTATGGACTCCGGTAAGAGTTGGTTGGTCAGCCTGACTTTCAGAAAGTCCTGGTCTGAGCAAAATCTGTCTAAGGATACTTGAATATGGTACATCAGTCACTTCAAACACTATCCTGTCTTGTGCGAGCCCCAGAACAAATAAAGGAACCCAGCAGTGTTGTAACAGTGATGACTGATCTCCCAGTGGAAGCTGGCTGAAGGATGGTAAACTTCTCATGAAGCAGATGGTTTTTACCAGCACACTGGAGGCATCTTGGCAGGTGGCCTTTGGGTCCTTCAAGCAAACTCTCCTCCTCTGTTCACAGTGGCAGTTGTGTGCTAAGGAATTAGAGATCAGTTTGTTGTTGAGGTAGTTGTTGTCCCTCCAACTCAAGATGTTGTAAAGGATAGTCTGAGGATGCTGGTCCCGGTAACCAGAGCAGGGGCTGTTTGTCATCTTCTCTTCAAAAGAAAACATACTGAAGAAGGACACACCATTAAAAGGGCTTTAGAAAAGAAAAGCTCTGGAAAACATCAGCAGCCTCATTCAGTGCTCAAGCTCAGTCCCTATTTAACCAGGATGTCACCTGCTCACGACTAACTCAGCCTTGACCCTCCTTTTTAAGCCCTTTAAAAAGGAAAAAAACAGTGACCATGGACTTCCCATGCAGTGGGATCTAGGTTCCCTCCACGTGGAGGCGATAAGACTAGTTAAACTCAGCCGCTGCACAGGGAAGGGAAATACTGAAGCTGGAAGGGGTGAATGACATTTATCATGTTTACTTCAGTCATTAAGTCAGCCTGTACCAGTCAATCAAGGACTGACAGGGTTCAACGCTCAGGCTGCCAGCTGACCTGTGCCCCAGTTACACATTAGACCTGCACAAAAAGGACACAAGAATTTCTTAAATAGGTTATAGTTATTACAACCCAGACACTTGGTATGTAGGTCATTTAACTTGTTGACAAAGTCTGTCTCTATCAAGTTTATCTGACTGTAATGATGCATCTTTATCATATTAAAATACAGGCAAAACATAGTTTTGGAAAACATAGCATGACTATACAATTACAGACAAAAACTCAGGCAATGTATGAATTACTGTTCTTGTTTCATGAGTGCCTCACAGTCAGACCATGGGCAAAGAGCAGATAATGCCAGCAGTAATGCCTACAAAATTACTATATAAATATGCACCCACCCAACTGAACCAATTCTAAACAGTTGGGAAGTTTATAAAATAGGAAGTGACACAACAACAGTGTAATTAATGTTCCTTAATGTGTGCTAGTGAAGGCTGTAAGGAAAGTCTCTGTCCTCAAAGCACCTGTGTGAGGCTCAGCCTACTTTGTGTGGAAATTCAGTTTCGATTCCAACAAAGCAGCCACACCCCTAGTTTACAGTAATTGCTAGAAATAGAAACCAAAAGGCATTAGTGTCGCACTTCATTTTGAACACATCAAGGTAAGCTTTAGCAACTTAAACAATTGATTGAATACAATTAAACATCTAAAATAAATATAACTACAGATCCCTGGGTTCTTATATTATGGATTGTAATGAATTACATTTGGAGTATTTTGATGTTATTTTTTTTAGATGGATGCGATTTTCAACCTACTTGAGAAGCACAGACTGCAGAGTTATTACAACCAGTTTCTGCCGTTAGGTGTGAAAGATGAAAGAGATTTCCTCGATGGTGTTACAGATGAAGACTTAAACACCCTTGGTAAGACTATTACATACAACTGAAAGTGGTCCATGATATAGATTTAGTGGAATTGTATGACAAAATCTGTCAGTGCATTTCAGTCTCAGTTTAACAAGCCTTTGCTCAATTCCTCTCTGTACTTTCTCTGAAAACTCAAGTGGACTTTTGTGTATTTGACTTACCAAGGTCCAAGGAAGTGGGTGAACAATAATAGAATCAGTAGTCTAAAGCTACCGAGCACGCATTGAGTGCTAACTCTAACCAGCATCAGTTGATATTAACAAACTTTTAACACATTTTCTTGATATAACAATTTTTTTTCATCTTGTTTTTACACTGAATCTATGTATCTTGATTGTGACTTCAATAGAAGCACAACATTCTAACAGCAGATATTATTATTTTGAATTTTTTTTGTCTACAGGGTCTTTACAAGACACATTAAAAATGGAGATGTAATCTATGCTATATTTACACCAAAGGAGAACTTGAATGGAGCTCCTCCAAATTCACTGCCACAGGCAAATGAAACCTACGGGACAGATACAATTCGGTGCCATGTCATGCTCAAGGTGAGTTCACTGTACACTGACCAATCAATTTTTTTGCTCAACATAGCAGCATAGGAGTCTTCTAGATAAAATAATTCTTACTAAAAAATAAATAATATAAATAATAATAAAATACTATATCCCTCATGACCATCTGAGGCAGTTGTTATGGAAAAGACTCTAATCGGACATAGGAGTCAGAGCTTTGGCAAATTCAAAAAGCTTTATCATTGAAACCACCAAGGAAAAGGCATAGTTGCTGCATTCACTCTAACCCCATTTTATATTATATTATACAGAATAGTGAGCAGAAGGTTTGCAGTGGAGATGGCATGACTAGATTTGTGTTATGACATGAAGATTACTAATCTATTTTCACCTTAATTCAGAAACACTTTTTAAGGTAAAAACAGAACATCACACAACATTAAGTGTCTCAGACTTTGCTCACTTCTGTGCTGTACATCTTAGACTAAGTGAGGATATGGTTTTTTGTTTTTTAGGAACATGTGCGCATTCTTGTGGCAAATGGAAAAACCAAGCTGTATGATGCCCTAAAACATGGAATGCTTGAGCTGGAAAAAGTAAAGAGCAAGTTTCCAGACTGCAGACTTCGCATTCTGTGTCTCACAGATGGACATGATGTCGAGTAAAATTCCTTTGCTATGTTAGTTAGCTATTATACCACAATAACATGAGACAGTTAATCACATATCAGCTCCCCAAACTGATGTTTGATAATAAAGTTACCTGGTGGTAACTGCAGCACCTGGTGGTAAAACATTAAACACTGAAAACTGGATTTGAAATTTACTGTCATGCAAAAGAGGCTCTCTGAATCCAATCCAAACTCTCTGACGCAATAGACCAACAGACCCACAGACAAATTATTATAAAACATGTGAACCAAAACAGCAATAATAATGAAATAAACCTCAGCGACCTGGGGGTGGGGGTTACTGCAGTGCCTTAAGTATCCCTATGTCTTGCAGCTGGCTATGACTGATGTCTCAGTGGAGAATCTCAGTATCTTACATGCATGGTGCATCAATTAACAGTTAAAAAACACTGAACAATGACAGTGACAATGTTTTTGTCACATATTGCATCACAGGTTGCAGGGGGCACTCTAATTGTTAAACAAATACATGTTTCATTTGAAAATTTATTTTTGGAGGTGAAGTTGTGTGTAACTTGGAGAGCATGTGATGCTCTCTCCCATGCTTTAAAATGAGACAAATAATGATTTTGTTCACCGTGTTTTTCACCAGTTAATCTCGTGAAATGTTGCTCTTTAATATGAGGCATGCAAATGCAAAACACCTGTGTACTATGAAATGTTTCTATGAATATATTTCAATACTTGTGCATAGATCCACTAACAAGCCAGTGCCTGTAGCAGTCAATCTGATACAATCTAACATCATTTTGGATTCAATTCTTCTTGGAGAAGTGCAGAACAATTGTCTCCATGGAATCAGCATTGCAACAGGTACAGTAGAATTTCTATAAAAGCCAGTTTCTTTTCTTGAAAGTTGAGTTTTCTATTTTATTTTTTTTTTTCAACAAACCCCTGCAAGGATTTTATCTTGATGTGGATAAACATTATGATCCATATTTATAAAACTCCATACCAAACCATGCTATTATAATGATAAAGTAAGGCCCTCAGAAAGTTGACCCAAATGCAGACTGAGGAGCCTATGATAAATGAAGGCAGTCCAGTTCTCATTCAGGTCTAAAACACATTTACAGTCACAAACTGGGTAATCATGAAGAAATGGGGTTACAAGTGAGACACTGAGTTAAAATCAGACAGGATGTAAACCAACAGAAGAGAAAATTGTAATAATGAGTACAAATTATCGCTGTCCAGTAAAAACCATGGATCTTCCTAATTTGCTGATCAAGAAATTTTCACATAAACTACGCGTTCCTAGAGATACAGGGAAAATGTAGTATGTAGCAAATGTAGGATGGTAATAGATCGGTCTTCAGGCTCTTGGGAACTAAAAGAACTAGAACTTGAAATAAAATAATGGATACAAGTGTTAAGTCTGAGTTAAAATTTTATTAGGTTTGCATCAGTACTGAAAGAACTGGGTGACAGATATAGCCTTTTAAGACGTAGATTACAATCGGTCAAAAGAATTTGGACACTTGGTTACCAGTGCAGCTGTGTTTTATTTCAATGTTGGTTCAGTCATAAAATATATCACATGAGGCCCAGAGATGATGGAGAGATGACGGCTGCCATTTAGATTGAGGTGGAGTTGTCAGTCAATGTGAGGAGTAATAGGGTGACCAGAAAAAGCAAAAAACCATCAGAGATATCAAAGCTGATTTGCTAAAATCAACAGTTGGGATCATTCTAGAACAGCAGCTGAACACTGGAAAAATAGAAAACGGGAAATGACCTGGTAGACAGGAGGTGTCTTGTGGACACCTGGAAAATCATTTGCCTAGTGAAGAAAAAACCCTGTGTCGAGCAAATCAGTAATTCTTGGTTTTCAGTTTTAGCCAAATACATCAAAATTCATTGGATAACCATGCCTTCCATGTTTCTATACATTGCAACAGCAAAAATATTTACTGGGAGAGAAAATTGCTAGCTGTGTTATGTTCAGTGGCAACATATTCTATGAATGAATGAAGCACAACATTTATTAATAGCAGCGGAGTCACCAGGAGGAGAGTGGGAAGGATGACAGCTATACAAGGTGATCGACTGTCGCATCAGAAACCATGTTTTGCATGCAGAATCCTGTCTGTGGCTTGGTTTAGGTTTGCATTGGATGACATAACATCATTCAGCAAGAAAATTATCCTTAATTATGATGATTTTGTTTGGCTTCATGTCCAACACCATTCTTTCTATACTGACGTAAACCTACTCAAATTAAACCTGCAACTTGGCACTTATATTATTTTATTTCATTTATTTGAATGTGCTGAGGCAGAGAGTCTGAAGAATATAAAAGAATGTGTTACTCAAATACATACTGTCTGGACTATAAGCATAGAAGATATGAGAAGGCAACACTCTGAAAGTGATGATTAAAAGTAGAGGAGCAAGAGTGATCAATGACAAAGAGAAAAAGATTTCCACAGAAAAATGAAACTACATTTATCTAGATAACTATAATTAATTCTGATCAGATCCTAGAGCTCGTCATGAACGTAATAAAACAAATAACATGGACAGTTTGCAGATTATCTTCTCTTTTCAATATTAATTTTACTTTTAGGCGGTTGCTGTTTCAAACCAAAGACAAGCAAAGACGGTCTCAAGCTTTTTGAGATCGAGACTGTTCTTTCTTTGGCAATAAGGAAACCCAAGAAGAAAGCTGACCCATCATCTATCACTGAAGTTAGTACACTGATTATTGTCCAGATTCAGTTTGAAGTGCTATAAAAATTAGATTACATCACAGTAATCCATTTACAACTATTGTCAGCTTTACATATTACGGTGATGTGCTGGTTTATGTCCATTTGTTATTTTTCCAGAGGCTTTTAACAGGGTTCTTTGCTACTCATGGGTACGATGAATTTCCAGAGGCCATCTTACCAAGCCAGATGAACAGTAAAGTGACAGTGACAGAGAAGTAAGTGACAGAATAAACTTCTTTCATAGTTAGTTGGAATATGCTTCATCTGCTGAGTTACTTTGTTGGATGGTTATGCTTTCATCTGAATTGTCAAGCACAGAGGTTGTAAGAACAAAGGTCAAACAGAGATCCCTTGTGTAATATATATTCAGGAACACCTGTACACCTGCTTTTTAATGTGGTTTTCCAATCAGCTAATCATGTGGCAGCAGTGCAATGCATAAAATACATACAGGCCTGTGGATGGAAACAATGAGAGACCAGAGGAGAATGGTTAGACTGGTTAGAGCTCACAGAAAGGCAACAGTAACTCAGATAACCATTTTTACAACTGTGGAGTGCAGAAAAGCAGAATGAACAACATATTGAACCTTGATGCAGATGGCCAGAGCCCATGTCAAGTTCCACTCCTGTCAAAATCTGAGGCTACAGTGGAAACAGGATCACCAAAACGGGACAGTTGAAGACAGGAAGAATGTAGCCTGATCTTATGAATCTTAGTTTCTGAGGCAGCAAACAGTGTCAGAATTTGATGTCAGCAGCATGAATGCATGGATCCAACCTGCCTTGTGTCAACAGTGTCAACAGGCTGGTAATGATGGTTTAATAGCGTGGGAAATGTTTTCTTGGCACCCTTAATACAAATCGTATGGTTCATTGATCAATGTGCCACAGTGCCACAGCCTGAATATTATTGCTGATCATCCCTTCATGGCCACAATTTACCATCATCTAATGACTACTTCCAGAATGATAATGCCCCATGTCACAAAGAAAAAGTTATCTTAGCCTGTGTCCAAATATCATGCTACACTACTAATCACACCTCTTGCTGTGCAGTCCTGATATTCTATTAGTATGTTAGTCCAGTGGAGTGACTTGCCAGTGTACTCAGCATTAGTATGGATTGCTTTTAAAAAGTGCTCAGTGAGTACATGTCTCTCCTAGAGAGAAAATTGTAATACCTAGCCTACCTACCTAGTTTCTCTTGCTACAAGTAAAGGTACATCACGCTTAGCAGTCTATAATGTAAACTGTTAGAAGATTTGTGTTAATTCTAAAGCCCTAATCTGTCAAACTAGTGCTCTGAAAAAGAAGATCATGGAGGCCAAAGATGGACGTTTCATGGAGAAGGACAGACGTATCCTGGAGGAGCTGAAGAGCCTGCACTGTAACCCACATCCTTACTTTACTATCTTTCCATCTGAGTCCGACTTCAGTAAGTACATTGTTTTCCGGGAAAATAGTTTTATCCAAATATGACTTTGCTAACTTAGAATTTGATTGTAGTTTTATATTAACTGTTTATATTTAATATTTTTGTATGACTTGGCATGGCTAGTCTTCACGTACTGAAACACATACTCTATAGACAGGTCTTTCTTTTACAAATACTCAAAATTGTATGCAGCCCAAGTGCAGACATACAGACAACACATATAGTATACTGTAATAATATCTGTAGATATTTTCATATAAATAATAACAATGACAATAATAATATTAATAATAATCATCATCATCATCATTTTTTCACTAAGTTCAAGGTGCAAACAATCTTCTTAAATATTATATAAAAATATTATAGAAATATATAAACTTCTCAAATATGTAAACACTCATTTTCTTTGAAACAATATTTGATGAAGAGTAAACCTAAGGCTGCACAAGTCAAGTGAAGTATCTTATGTTAAACTTTCAGCATTCTGGAAGATTCTCATGGAGGGTCCTCCTGACACACCATATGAGAAAGGAGTCTTCGAGTTGTTTTGCCAGTTTGGTTCTGACTACCCAGTGAAGCCTCCTACTGTTCGCTTTGTCACACGAGTATCCTGTCAAGTAATATAAATATATATAAAGCTATAATATAAACAGTAATTGTAATAATGCATGCACTTTAATTGTACTTTTCTTAACATGAAAAAAGATATACCACTGCAATATAAACAGTGTGGAGAGGATCTGCCACAACATTTTTGACCGGAGCTACAATGCCCAAATCACCATGAGAGATATTCTTGATGCTGTGTATGGACTGCTGATTGTCCCTGAGCCTCGAGATCCACTGGACAGGTACAATTGCAGCTTCTTAATACCCATGGTACCCTGAAGCATCAATGACTTTAGTTATTCAGGCAGATTAGATTTCATTCTAAGACTGTATGGGCATAAACAGATCATACTTGATACATTAAACATTGGCAGGGACTGCTGCGTCACAGTTTTGACATACATCAGATGGATATGCTTTTATTGCTGAACAATCAATATTTTTCTAATAGATAATCAGATCATGAGGCACAATGCCAAGACAATGTATGACAAAATCTCACATTTGCACTAACCCACATCACCTCACTGGGCGTGTTGAGCCAGATTTTGGTGTAATATGATCATTCTGCCTTCTCTTTCATTATTATCAAAACAGCCTCTAGATAAGACACTCAGACATTCCTTATAATATGTAATATGAAGAAAATGTCATAAATGCACTGCTGAATAGTTACAACAGAACATACAGTATGTCACTGTATAGTATGACAAATTAAGCTGGATAAAGTCACAAGGTATAGAGAAATTATATTACTAATGACAGAGAAATCAAAAAGGCAGAATAAATTACTGTTATATAATATTTCAGAACATTGTAGAAACCTTAGAAATGACATAAAAATGTACAATGAAGTACGGTTACGACAGTTCAGGGGCTTTATTTTAAACCAAAAAACAACAAAAACTTGCAGCAACTCAGGCACAAGTATGACTCCAAGAAACACAAGATAACTACAAAGTCAAAGCTGAAGAAAATCCAAAGAAGACACACAGGGATCCACACTGAATGGCTAGGCGCAGGGATGAAACACACGACAGATCACAGTACAGAAAACACAATACAAGAGGGGAGAGACAGGACTGTATATTTACACAGGGGATAAAGACACAGGTGGGACTGAAAAAAGGAGGGAAACGAGACAAAGACCAAAAGTAAAAACACCATAGACAATACAGGACAGTTAATTATAAAATGAAACAGGAAGTAAAAGACAAGGAACACAGGGGAAAGGCATACCAAAAATAAAACCAAGAAATGAACAACCAGCAGAGAAAAGCCATTTCTAATTAAAAACCAAGAACTAAAAATCATATCAGGGATAGGTCATCTCATTAAGCTTATGTAGTGAGTGCCTCTCCTTATCTTTCTTTCTGCAGTTGTAGGTAAATAATTGTTTGTCAGTGATGTTCTGAAATATTATACATTTCAAATAAAATTTTATTGAAGATATTTTCAGGGTCTTATCCATTTATTTGTCCAAGCACTTAAATTTTATGCATGATGTTTGGTGCCCTGGCATTGCCAGATTTTGAATGCAAAATAAAAGTAATCTGCATTTTTCAGGTTGACCTGCATGTAGAATCTAAATTTCATAAACATAGTCATACATAGAAATGTACAAACAAATATGTGAAATGTGAAAACAACATATTCATTTGTTGTTATGTTAATGAAGCATTTGAGTAAAATATGTTGGTAATGCTCTATTTATTTATGTATTCATTTATTCATTCATTTGTTATTCATATTTTTGGAAGCATCCTGGCTGAGGAATTCCTGACCAGCCATGAGATATATGAACAAGAGGCCAAAAAACATACTGAAGAAACTGCTGGGCAATCACTGGATGATATGGAAAAGGTAAGTGAATGATAGTGTTTTGAAAAGTTCTATAGGATAAAGGAGGAACTTGTCAATAAATAACACAAACACCTGTCAGTAGGGTTGGAGTTTAACAGCATTATATTGAATATGAATCCAATCCGTTCATCAAATCCTTTTGAACCCCATGTTGAATGAAGCAAAGTTTGTACTATAGCTTTCTATACTTGTTGTCAATTGAGATATTAAAAGGCTAAAATTCAAAGATTCAATTTAGATCTTGAGTTTTATTATGAATGTCCACTATGTCATAATCATGACATCCTGGGTTAATACCATGCGATACTGAATTGTGATTATAAGATAATAAGTTGTAATTATGAGTTACTCATAATTATGAGATGAAGAGTTTGGATGTTCACAAAGAGTGAGCTCTATTTATTTATATATCTATTTATTTATGTTTTCCATTTTATGCTTTTATCAGATACTGCCAATAGACAGATGATAGGAAACAAGGGACAGAGATATATATGCATCTAATTGATCACATTTACAGAATAATGACATGTTAATACTTACTCTCTTCTTCTGACGTGAAAGAAATTGGTGGATCCTGTGAATCACTTCATACCCCAGCATCTCATCTGCCCACTCACCAGGAAGTTATTTGTGGATCCTGTGAAAACAAAACATGGAACAGTGTACGAACGAAAGGCCATTGAAAAACACCTGAAAAGGTAAGTGTACATATATTCCTAATAAAGTTCCCAGTGAATGTGTATACTCTGCACTGCATTTAAACTGTAAATGCAATAGGATTTGTATGTCCAAATAGAGAGTATGGTAGTAGAATGTAAGAGTTAATTGCAGTAGCTGTAGGAGAATCCCTCAGCCACTCTTTCCAGCAGCTTGTTGCTTCCTGTCAGGTAGGCTAACTCCTCTCATGGGATTTATTCTACTACTGTGTCTCCTCAGAGATAATCAGACTCATCACAATACTGATTCAGTCAACCACAGGTCAATGTGTCAGTATTATGAGTCCACCCTTTCATTAAAGGCCCTTTTAAAAGTATATGTCAGGCCTGAAGTTCTTGAAAACAAGGGTTTAGCTCCCTCACTACATGGGGTGCTCCTGCCAAACCTTAAAGGTACACTGTCCCTGTCTGTGACATGTCCGTAGGCCTGTCTCTAGCTCCTTTCACACAGAGATCACACAATATTTGCATTAAGAATTCAGAGCTGTTACTTATAACAGAGTAGCCTCCGTCTGTCCCTTGTCCCTACCTTTTTTATTGAGTGGTGAGGCGGAAAAACAGCAATATTCCTGCCTTGAAAAGGCTGTATGAAAGGGGCCAGTGTCAGACACACAACAGTCTCCTATTCACATCATACTCTGCATTACACAATTCACAACATAACCTTGTCTACAATGCACTTGGGATCCCCAGAAGTTTTCATTTTGAGATAAACAGAGTAATCTGATATGGTGTTGAGAAAACTTGAATTTAAGACATCATGATTCTAGTAGTGACTCTAAAACCTCATCATCTAAAAAAAGAAAATCAGCAAGGGTCAAAATATGCTCTTGTCCTCTTGTATTTTGATTGACTGAAACTATCTTTTACAGATGGAGACATGATCCATCAGCTGGCCTAGGGACCTTGCTCAGAAGAACTGATCTCAAGTTAGACCATGAAATGAAAAGAATGGTGACAGAGTACCGTTCCAGTCAAATTCAGGAAACCAGTTTGTAACAAAAAGCTGGAGCTACAACTGTGCCACATACAACTGTGCCACATACAACAGTTCCACATACAGTAAATACAGTATGTCAGTGTGAATAATGGAAATAATGGGGGAAAAATCAGCTATTGAACTGAGTAGAAGCTCATGTTCTTCATTTATCACATTATGAAATAGAGAGATTTTAGTGTAATCCTTTCCTTATTTTACAAATACTTAATTATTGTACTTTGAGTTTATATATAAAAATGATATACTTGTGACAAACTTGTTTCACCTGAATGACTTACACCAATTTGACATATTTTCTAAACTAGTAGGCATTGTAGCTGAACTATTTATATAAGATTTTATTCAACACTGCCATTTATTGACAATGTTTAGTTCAGCATCTTCCACACAATAAACTGTAATCAAAGAACTGTTCTGTATCACCATTCATTTACTAGTAGTTTTAGAAATGATTTATTCTTTCATCTGATCATTTAACCACTTGTATTATGTTTAAAATTTTTAACTGATGTGCTGATACATGATCCATTTTTGTCAGTAATAGCACCATCATGTTTCATATGTCATCTTGTTAAATATTTAATCGGTCATGGTGGGGGGAGAATATGGGACTTGAGGTCAACAGAGCTCAGGTAGACTAAAACACTTTATTACTTGCTCATGTTGATGCTCAGATGAGAATTGAATTTCCTAGTAATATGGTCATGCAATACACAGCCTAAAAATATTCACTTCCACGATATCACATTACTTACTTTACCAGCTATTAGTGAACATCTTTACATCTTTATTTTATTATTTGTCATTCCATTTATGTTTTGTCAGTGGGCAACAGTTAATAAATCTACTTTATTTGGACCTAGCTGTTGTTTGTGTATTTCTTTTGGAATAGAGAACAAGGATCTCTTGAATCTGAAGTCACAGTTTTAGGTATTAAGACTGATTTAATTTACTGTTATTAATATTAATCATTCTTATCATCTTCCTCTTATAATTATTTCCATTTAATTATAATCAAAGGTGTAAAAAGTATAGTATGTTATCAACAAACGGGGAAATGTTTTATTCTATACTGTTGCATGTCTATACACTGGGTTGAATATTGCAAAAGATTCTCTAGTACACTGAAGAATAAGAGAGGACTGTGTTCCAAATAATGTGTGTATACGAGGTATGGCTATTAAATAACGAGCAGTGTGGGCTGGCGCACAGAAGTTTTGGGACAACTTTGGCACACATTTTTGTCATGTTCAAAGTTTCATGCAAACTTGCCGAATTGTCTCTTATGACCACTTGTGCTATCATTCTTATACTGAGTCGTCGATCATCAAACGATTTGTTCCATTTGTTGAATGTTTTCAAAATTTTTTGATGTGCATGGGAGCCCAGAACGTTCATCGTCTTGGACATCCTCTCTGCCCCGATTTTAAAAATATTATTATATACAATAATATATTGCATATAATTATATTTTATATTTATCATCATTAGTGGTAGTAGCAGTATTATTAATTGCAGTGCACTTATCTAGAAAATTCCCATTCTTAGTGGGCGCCTCAGTCACTCCCTGAACCAATATTCTCACTTAATTGGGTATCTAAGCTGTCATTTAGAACCTATTGCTCCAATTGGCCGAAACAAGAGAAGGCAGGGCTTGTTTCCAGGAAGTGTGTGGCGTGACTACGGCCCTCACATTGTCGCTAACTCAACTTTTGCTTTGTCATTCGCACAGCTAACATTTTATTAAACCTTTTCTTATTCTACAAACATGGGTGACGATGAAGAAAAGTATGACGGGATGTTGCTTGTTATGGCGCAACAACACGAAGGAGGCGTACAAGAGGTAATTTACTCTGTCGCTAACGTGCTAAAGCTACTATTGAAGCTAATGTAGTTAGCCTGTAAGCTACTCGGCACACCTCACCTGTCAGCATCCAAATAACGACAAAGCGAATGTTTTCCGCTGTTTCACGTGTTTCAGCTAATGTTGTTATCATTCTCAAGGCTCTCTCTAGCTGAACAGACCATAACCTCACGTCTATAATCAGCGGGCTGATGTGGTGAATTCAGTTCACGTGTGAATATCAAGGCAGCACAGTGTATTTCAGTACAATCTTTCTTTTACTTGTTCTTAAACTCATTTTCTAGATGGTCTGTTTTTCTGGAAAGGGTGTTATGGATTTCTTTCTACAACAAGTATTTTATACAGCACTAAGTTACTGGGTCTTAGCTAAGGGGTGTCAAATGAAGTTTCCAGAACAATCATCATTTCCTCTATTAACATAACCAATACTTGGGCAATAATAAAGGAAATGTTTTTTGCTTGACAAGTCGAGGGTCAGTGGAAGGATGGAGATAATCTAGCTCAGTAGTTTGAAGTAGCACATTTTATCCGAGGCTTTAAAAAAAGATTGAACAGTAAATAGCTTAGAACTCATAATGTAACATTTAATTGAATATAGTTTTATGTAAATTAACCAATTTGTGATGGTCTGTTTTTCTCTCAACAGTTAGTAAACACATTTTTTAGCTTCCTCCGCCGCAAAACTGATTTCTTCACTGGTGGCGACACAGGTGCTGCAGAGAAGGTGAGTGATGTTACTGTAAATGCAGCCTCTGTGACATTTGAGGTTATGCTGTACAATTAAGTAACAGAGGCACATCTTGATATGAACTCATTTATTGCCATCTCTTTTTTTCAGTTAGTGAAGGATGCTTTTGCCCACCACAGTAACCTGGCACTGAAAGACCGTAAAGAAAAGCAGATGAAACAGGAGAAGCAAAAGAAAGAGAAAGCCGAAAGAGCTGCCAAGCTAGCAGAGGAAGAGAAGAAAAAGAAAAATGATGATGGTCCCAGAATTCAGGAACTGACTGATGAAGAAGCAGAGAAACTTCAGTCCGAGCTTGACAAGGTGAAATATAGGCCCTGATGCTGTCACATGAATAACTGCAGTTGTTCTATTAGTACTTTGTTAAAATTTGTTTGTGTGATTTGTGTTTTAGAAAAAGAAAGAAGAGGAGAAAAAAGAGAACAAAACAACAAATGTAGAAAAGTCATCTGACACAACAGAAAAAGAGAAGGGGGTGAGTGAAATGTGGGTTAAACGATTTGGTGTGGATGTGCAGTAAAATGTGGTCCTGCTGACTTACTTGTCTTCTTGTCCACAGTCTGACTCAGAAGGAGAGGAAGATGAGAAGGACAAAGATAAACTGAAGCCTAACACAGGAAACGGAGCTGATCTGCCCAACTACAAGTGGACACAGACCCTGTCTGAAGTTGATGTGAGTTCAGGATAATGCTTTCACTTATCAACTTTAACTTTCTGTGGAATCCTACTGTATTACAAGCTTGTGTTTACTAAGCCTTGTTATGAATGGATTGCATGGTCTAATGTATATGGAATCCAGTCTCTATATTTTACACTGCACGAACACTGAGCAGCACTGAGGAAATGTTGCTCCATGCCTCATTATCTGAGGGTAGGGTGTGTCTGTGAAGTATCTGTGAAACAGTTCACTCTTACGGGTAACACACTAGCAGCATACAATGTGTGACAAAACACCTTGATCCATTCTGTTGTGCCCACTAGGCTCTATCCCTTAAATTAAACTTTTATGGTGTTTTATATTTTTGGGGGCTTTTTTAATGTTTTTTTTTTTATTATTATAATTTCAAGGCCAAATTCAGTACAGCCACCATATTGATAATTTTACTCTGTTATGTTTGCAGCTGTCAAACAATATCACACTTGATACAATAATAATTTTTTGTAATTTACTACCACAACCTTTGTAATCCTCCTGTGAAATAGTCTTTGCATAGCTTGAATGGTTTCCCATTACAAGTGGTTTTATTTTACATGGGTTGCCACCACACACTGATTTCTGTAGATCTATAGATACTTTTCTAATCATCCAATCATTAAGTAACACATATATAGATTTTTTTATTAAATCATTCTTTAAGCTACTTTTAGTGATACATAAATGAACCAAATTAAAAAGAGAATAGTTGTCATCTGTCAGCTTGCTGTAAGTGTGCTGACGTTGATAAAGTTGTTAGCCAGTGACACCAGTAATCCCACCCTCTGTGTCTCCTCTTGCATGTTCTGATACCTGTGAGTTAAACAGAATCTAATACCATTTTAAACACCCTCTTACAGCTGGCAGTGCCTTTTGATGTGAAGTTCCGCATTAAGGGGAGAGATGTGGTAGTGGACATCCAGCGACGCTCCATCAAGGTCGGCCTGAAAGGACACCCTGCTGTTATTGAAGGCCAGCTCTACAACGAGGTGAAGGTAGAGGAAAGCTCCTGGCTCATCGACGATGGCAAGGTGGTCACAGTGCACCTGGAGAAGGTAAGAAAAGAGTTAGTGTGGATCTTTGTAGACAGATTCCAGCCTATAATGTGTGTCTCCTCAGCAGTAATGAAGTGAATTAAAGCATTCTGAGTTGTTGAGATTAATAATAACCAGTAAGTTTGATTCTTTATCTTCAGATTAATAAATGGAGTGGTGGAGCAAGATCGTTACCACAGATCCAGAAATCAACACCAAGAAAATCTGTCCAGAGAACTCAAAGGTAAAGGATGCCGAGCTCAGGCCTCTTGCAGTAACTGTTTTATTAAAATTGAGAAAAGGATTACTGACAAACACTCCTTCATCTTCCTGCCTTATCCCACCTGTGTGTATTTCCCGCTGAGCAGCTGTCAGATCTGGACGGAGAGACGCGTGGTATGGTAGAGAAGAGATGTATGACCAAAGGCAGAAATCGATGGGTCTGCCTACATCTGAAGAGCAGAAGAAACAAGACATTCTTAAAAAGTATGTTTTCACTGTTACATCGCAGCCGAATAATACACCTGCTCAGTTTACCTCAGGTTTTATAAACATGAAACTGTACAAATCTTTTTATTTTGTCAGCTGACAGTTGGTGTTTTATTAGGTAACTCTTCAAAGCAGAACAGTGTTCAGAGTCAGTTTAACAGAAGCTTATTGTGTAAGAACAGTGAATTTGAAAGATGTCTGTGTAGTTTTGCCCTCCAGTGTTACTTCCTCTGCTCAAAGCCAGGCTTACATGTAACTGTAGGCAGTAAAAGATAGTGTGGAGTGTGTACCAGCTTCTGCCATGCACAGACAGTGACCTGGTTTAAGGAGACACATGGTACATAGTTGTAATCTTTAACTCTGCACCATGAGTTACTGTCTCTGTCTGAGTAACAGTTAGCATTGTATTTTCATGGTTTTTAAATTTCCCTTCATGGTGGTGGAACATGCCACAGTGAACATGAAGCTTTTTCTTTCAACATGTTCTCTATAATTAATGTACAATAACTGATAGAAACTTTAGTCTTACACCACAGATCCTGGTATAAGAGTATTTTATGTAAAAAGTGGTCTGGTACACTTCAAAGGTATTATTGTGATTTACATTTCAGACCATTAACTTACAAATTAAGGATATGTTACTCTCAACCATATTTAATTCCCTGCTTTAATGTTTACATTGACTTCCTACCCTGCAGTCCTCTATTGGTTTCAATTCATTTCATCTTGAGTCTCTGGGATTTTCACAGTGTAAATGCTGAGTTATGTAATTCATCACAGTAAACAAGTTTAGTTTAACGGTGGTTATACAGTTATACCACAGAGCCTTTTAAAGTTACTCTTGTTGGTACATTTAAAGGGGAACTCGCATCAAAATATGTTTACAGCTCTTACCTGGAGTAATGAAAGAAAATGTGTAAAGCTTTTTGTGGCTCCAGAGGAGCGCTGATTAAGTCTGATAAGTGTCCTCAGGCAATGTCACTGAGTCTGAAAAGTCAGAAAACTTTTTTAATGATGAAATAAAAAAAATGGGGTGCAGTTAGAAACTACTACTAGCATGACACACCCCAGTCTCCAGTTTAACTGTTGTAGAGGGTCAGGTTGTATTGTATTTGGGTAATGTAGGAATCAGGTTTTGATGAGGAGTTCGATATCTCTTGTGTTGTTTAACTGTCCATTGTGAGTCACAGGATGGTATAGGAGTGTGATGTCTGATTAAAACGTCGCACTGATGAACAATGTAAATTTCTTTATTT
>NW_026117863.1:0-18748 GCF_001640805.2 Lates calcarifer
TTTTTTTAACACCTTACTATACTATGACATTTTTTGACAGTTTTTGACCCCTTAATATACAATGACATTTTTTGATAACTTACCATACTCTGACATTTTTCTAAAGTTTTTTGACACCTTACTATATTATCACATTTTTTTGAACATTTTTGATGCCTTACTGAACATTTATTGTGTTGGACAGTTGATGTAAAGGTGCTTGTGAATTACCTGGAGGTCTCTGTCTTGGTATGAAAGAACTTCTTCATTGTACGGAAGACAATCTATGATCGTGGACTACGTCTCTGTGATCGCGGACAATGTCTCTGAGATTATGGACAAAGTCTCTGTGATCATGGACTATGTCTTTGTGATCGTGGACGATGTCTCTGAGATCATAGACGGTGTCTCTATGGACCATTGACAATGTCCCTGATCGCGGGCAGTGCCGTCAAATCGGTGACCCCCGTCTCCGCCGATTCTATCGCAAGGTCTCTACGAAGCATGGGACAATGTCTCTGATCATGGACAACGTCTCTCTCATCTTTGACAAGGTCTCTGCAATCATGGACAATGTCTCTGATCGTGGACGATGTCTCCCTCATCCTCAACAATGTCTCTCCGATCATGGACCATGTCTCTGCGATTGTGGACGATGTCATTGACAAAGTGGTGATACCTGGAAGAAATCAAAGCGAAACATACAAAGGAAAATGATCAATACACTACTACCTATTCCTCATCAACAGTTTAACCATGAAAACACAGATAAATATTCAACATTACTACAAAAACTGTCAAAAACTGTCATGGTATAGTAAGACATCAAAAAATGTCAAAAAATGTCATAGTATAAGTGAGACGTCAAAAAATGTCGAAAAATATAGTATAGTAAGGCATCAAAAACTGTTGAAAAATGTCATAGTATAGTAAGGTACCAAAAACTGTCATAGTATAGTTAGACTTACTATACTACGACTTACTATACTATCACATTTTTTGACATTTTTTGACCGTTTTTGACACCTTACTATACTATCACATTTTTTGAACATTTGTGATGCCTTACTGAACAGTTATTGTGTTGGACAGTTGATGTAAAGGTGCTTGTGAATTACCTGGAGGTCTCTGTCTTGGTATGAAAGAATTTCTTCATTGTACGAAGACTCTCTGTGATCTTGGACTATATCTCTGTGATCGTGGACTACGTCTCTGTGATCGCGGACAATGTCTCTGAGATTATGGACAAAGTCTCTGTGATCATGGACTATGTCTTTGTGATCGTGGACAATGTCTCTGAGATCATAGACGGTGTCTCTATGGTCATTGACAATGTCCCTGATCGCGGGCAGTGCCGTCAAATCGGTGACCCCCGTCTCCGCCGATTCTATCGCAAGGTCTCTACGAAGCATGGACAATGTCTCTGATCATGGACAACGTCTCTCTCATCTTTGACAAGGTCTCTGCGATCATGGACAATGTCTCTGATCGTGGACGATGTCTACCTCATCCTCAACAATGTCTCTCCGATCATGGACCATGTCTCTGCGATTGTGGACGATGTCATTGACAAAGTGGTGATACCTGGAAGAAATCAAAGCGAAACATACAAAGGAAAATGATCAATACACTACTACCTATTCCTCATCAACAGTTTAACCATGAAAACACAGATAAATATTCAACATTACTACAAAAACTGTCAAAAACTGTCATGGTATAGTAAGACATCAAAAAATGTCAAAAAATGTCATAGTATAGTGAGACGTCAAAAAATGTCGAAAAATATAGTATAATAAGGCATCAAAAACTGTTGAAAAATGTCATAGTATAGTAAGGTACCAAAAACTGTCATAGTATAGTTAGACTTACTATACTACGACTTACTATACTATCACATTTTTTGACATTTTTTGACCGTTTTTGACACCTTACTATACTATCACATTTTTTGAACATTTTTGATGCCTTACTGAACAGTTATTGTGTTGGACAGTTGATGTAAAGGTGCTTGTGAATTACCTGGAGGTCTCTGTCTTGGTATGAAAGAATTTCTTCATTGTACGAAGACTCTCTGTGATCTTGGACTATATCTCTGTGATCGTGGACTACGTCTCTGTGATCGCGGACAATGTCTCTGAGATTATGGACAAAGTCTCTGTGATCATGGACTATGTCTTTGTGATCGTGGACGATGTCTCTGAGATCATAGACGGTGTCTCTATGGTCATTGACAATGTCCCTGATCGCGGGCAGTGCCGTCAAATCGGTGACCCCCGTCTCCGCCGATTCTATCGCAAGGTCTCTACGAAGCATGGACAATGTCTCTGATCATGGACAACGTCTCTCTCATCTTTGACAAGGTCTCTGCGATCATGGACAATGTCTCTGATCGTGGACGATGTCTCCCTCATCCTCAACAATGTCTCTCCGATCATGGACCATGTCTCTGCGATTGTGGACGATGTCATTGACAAAGTGGTGATACCTGGAAGAAATCAAAGCGAAACATACAAAGGAAAATGATCAATACACTACTACCTATTCCTCATCAACAGTTTAACCATGAAAACACAGATAAATATTCAACATTACTACAAAAACTGTCAAAAACTGTCATGGTATAGTAAGACATCAAAAAATGTCAAAAAATGTCATAGTATAGTGAGACGTCAAAAAATGTCGAAAAATATAGTATAATAAGGCATCAAAAACTGTTGAAAAATGTCATAGTATAGTAAGGTACCAAAAACTGTCATAGTATAGTTAGACTTACTATACTACGACTTACTATACTATCACATTTTTTGATCGTTTTTGACACCTTACTATACTATCACATTTTTTGAACATTTTTGATGCCTTACTGAACATTTATTGTGTTGGACAGTTGATGTAAAGGTGCTTGTGAATTACCTGGAGGTCTCTGTCTTGGTATGAAAGAATTTCTTCATTGTACGAAGACTCTCTGTGATCTTGGACTATATCTCTGTGATCGTGGACTATGTCTCTGTGATCGCGGACAATGTCTCTGAGATTATGGACAAAGTCTCTGTGATCATGGACTATGTCTTTGTGATCGTGGACGATGTCTCTGAGATCATAGACGGTGTCTCTATGGTCATTGACAATGTCCCTGATCGCGGGCAGTGCCGTCAAATCGGTGACCCCCGTCTCCGCCGATTCTATCGCAAGGTCTCTACGAAGCATGGACAATGTCTCTGATCATGGACAACGTCTCTCTCATCTTTGACAAGGTCTCTGCGATCATGGACAATGTCTCTGATCGTGGACGATGTCTCCCTCATCCTCAACAATGTCTCTCCGATCATGGACCATGTCTCTGCGATTGTGGACGATGTCATTGACAAAGTGGTGATACCTGGAAGAAATCAAAGCGAAACATACAAAGGAAAATGATCAATACACTACTACCTATTCCTCATCAACAGTTTAACCATGAAAACACAGATAAATATTCAACATTACTACAAAAACTGTCAAAAACTGTCATGGTATAGTAAGACATCAAAAAATGTCAAAAAATGTCATAGTATAGTGAGACGTCAAAAAATGTCGAAAAATATAGTATAGTAAAGCATCAAACACTGTTGAAAAAATGTCATAGTATAGTAAGGTACCAAAAACTGTCATAGTATAGTTAGACTTACTATACTGCGACTTACTATACTATCACATTTTTTGACATTTTTTGACCGTTTTTGACACCTTACTATACTATCACATTTTTTGAACATTTTTGATGCCTTACTGAACAGTTATTGTGTTGGACAGTTGATGTAAAGGTGCTTGTGAATTACCTGGAGGTCTCTGTCTTGGTATGAAAGAATTTCTTCATTGTACGAAGACTCTCTGTGATCTTGGACTATATCTCTGTGATCGTGGACTACGTCTCTGTGATCGCAGACAATGTCTCTGAGATTATGGACAAAGTCTCTGTGATCATGGACTATGTCTTTGTGATCGTGGACGATGTCTCTGAGATCATAGACGGTGTCTCTATGGTCATTGACAATGTCCCTGATCGCGGGCAGTGCCGTCAAATCGGTGACCCCCGTCTCCGCCGATTCTATCGCAAGGTCTCTACGAAGCATGGACAATGTCTCTGATCATGGACAACGTCTCTCTCATCTTTGACAAGGTCTCTGCGATCATGGACAATGTCTCTGATCGTGGACGATGTCTCCCTCATCCTCAACAATGTCTCTCCGATCATGGACCATGTCTCTGCGATTGTGGACGATGTCATTGACAAAGTGGTGATACCTGGAAGAAATCAAAGCGAAACATACAAAGGAAAATGATCAATACACTACTACCTATTCCTCATCAACAGTTTAACCATGAAAATACAGATAAATATTCAACATTACAGCTGAAACAGAACATTTAACAAACATTAAAGGACTGTTTCAGAAAATGAACAGTTGATTGTCATCAACCTCTGAAGAACCAACAACAAATATTTGGGAAAAAGTAAAAATGATTATTAATTGTGTGTCTAATCACTGAAGCAATCATCTATGTTACTGTGAACTGCACAACAATAATAAACACTATCACTTAAGTACATTCTTGAATGAAGGACTTTAACTTCTGTTGTTCATTATACTTAAGTAAAAAGTCTGAGCATTTCTTCCATCACAGAGAGTCACATACAGAATCATTTTTTCACATTTCTTCTTATTAACACATGCGTCATTATATCCTGTAAAGATGGTTTCAAAAACACCTCTGACCAGCTGTTAAAATTAACACACTTATGAACAACTCACTCATGTGAGTTTTATTGGTAGAACTGATACTGTTTTGTATGGTGTGGTCTAGTGTGTCTAGCACATACACATCATTAAGAATTTCTGATCATGTACAATCAAACTGAAATTAAGATTTCAATCCCATTTAATTGATCCTTAACAACAACAATCCAAGACAGAAAATTTGGCATTTGTTAGTTCTGATGTGTTTGATATTGTTTGGGGGGAAGGTGAGCAGAGCTACAGTCAATTTGTCCACAGACAAAACACTGACAACTATTCTGATACATATTTTTTTTTTTTTTGTCATATGATAAATAGTAAATACTGTTGATTAAGCAAAACAAGACATCTGAAAGTCACATTGAGCTCTGAGCAATTATAACTAATGCTTTTTTCTGATTTAATAGACACAATTAATCAGTTCTTATTATATTCAGTACTAAATTAATTAAACACCAAGGTTTGAGCTGGGATTTACCCAGTGAAACACAATGAAAAAAGCAAAAGTGATCGCTGACATTAATAATTAAGCTCATCAACACATATTTTTCAGACTAGGTCAATGTTTTGGACACATACTTGTTGGTCTGTAGGTGATGCTGGTGTCTCTGTCCAAACTGCAGCAGCTGGACAAGTAGACCTGGAAAACACAAGTACAGTTGAACACAAGTAACATTTGAAACACTGATTAACTAATACAAAATAGTGATGGAAACGTTTTACCACTAAAACCCACACAGTGCAGGAGAACAGAATAGTGAAAACACAAAAGGCTCAACAATTACAAATAAAACTTGACTGACCGAAAAGAGAAAAGCTTTTTTTTTTTAATCTGAAAGAATACATTTGACTTTAAAAGTTTAAATTTGATTTAATGATTTCTAACTGTAATCTCAGCTCATACATTGTTGAGGGGCACAGAGACAAAATATAGTTTTCAAGCCTTTAACACCAAACTATACTAAGTCAAGCATCAAGTCCAAACAAATTACTAATCACTAGGGGTGGGACGTGCCACAAGATCTCGTAATATTAAAATACGACGGTAATTATCGGCATGTGAAAAGCTGCTTCATGAAACAGCATCCAGTTGCAACTAGCATAACCAATGAAATTATGGTGCGTACCAATTGTATTTAGAAGTCAGAATTTCTGAGTTCCTAGGCAACTGGAACACCCCATGGAGTTGGATTTCCAACCCAGAAAGTCGGACAAAACCCACCAGCCCCGACATAAGAGTCAAAGATGGCTGCTACTCACGTCAATAGCAGTGAACACTCTGCTAATCTTACAGTTCTGTCTTATTAGCTTCACGTTAAGTCAGCCATACACGTACTACTGTTCAGTTTTTATCTGTTTACATGTTGCTACGCCATTTGTATGAGCAAAACACCGCGTAAAAGCGTTGTTCTCAACTGGTATTGCTAACAACGGCTAGTATGAGATGCGTTTGAATCGGTTCACGTCCATGGTTTAACGTTACGTTTTTATGAACAGTTAAATTTGAACTTGTGTATTTAGCATCCAGCCTCAATTGCTTTCGGCAAAAAGCAGCTCCAAAGCTTGTTTTAGCACCCTGGCTTCTTCTGTCTCACAGTAGTGACAAACCGAAGCGGCGTTCCAGATGTCGGTTTTAATCTGTTTTCTGACTTCGTTTCTCCGCCTCTCTGCGCTCCCACCGCCTAGCAGCTGCCTCTGATTGGCGTTATCACGGGGAAGGCAGGATACCGATAAAGTTCGGATCATGGATGTATTATAAGAACTGGATACGGTGCTTCCAATGCCTCTTATAGTACATCCACGAGTCACAGTGATTGGATATTTACTGACAGCTTTTTAGTTTAGTTTACGTTAACTTTTGACATATTAATTTTGTGGGTAATGTATTAAAATGTGTTTGCTTAACTTCTAAAATTTTGATTTGAGGGAGCAAGACATTTTTTTGGGGGGGGGGCTCTTGCCCTTCTGTAGAGCCGGCCTGATCACAAGTACCCTCTGTACTTGGAACCTCTCTCTCAAACTCACTGAGCCTCAGAAAGATTGAACTGATATCCTCAGGGTGAATTTGAAGCAGCCACTTCTAGGCCGGCAGGACTTTATGACCACAAACAAATTAACCATACGACAAGCACCCTTCACAAGCGGAGCCTCTCTCGGAGCACTTTTCAGTCTTCACTTTTGGTGTTATACTTCAAAAATTCACTGACTCTCATGAAGATCAAACCCACATCCTCCCAGTCAGTCTTCTAACATCTCTAAGTACCAACAAGAAGATGGATTAGAACCAGCGACTCCAGGACCAGCATGAATTTATGGTTGTAAACAAATCCAACATGCCACCAAGTACCCTTCACATTAAGAGTTTCTCTCTGAGCAACAACAGCATAATTTATTTTGTACATAGCCCTCTGTTCTGTTATCTACTTGCATGGAAATATATGTATGTATCATCAAAAAGGTTCTGTGAAAACATAAATTTCGTCCAATTTTGAACATGCTTGACAACTATAAATGTCCATTTCAAATTGAAAACTAAGGCTAAATCCATGGCTATCAAAGGCTCAGCAGGTATTGTTGAGGGCCAGACTTTTACTGTGTATATACTTGATAATGGTGACTGTGCTGGTCAAGCAGGCAACACAACTGTCCTGTAAAATTTGTTTTAACAAATACAACACATACATTTTAACAGCTGGCTGATAATGACAGTTCACTTTAGGATGAATGTTCCAGCTATCTGACACTTTAAATCTGTGTAAGGTGTTTCATATTTCAAACGTAATTACATTCTTCTGCAGTAATGATTAACTGTTGTTCTCTCCTCAGCTGGACCAACAGGTGTATACCAGTGTAAAATTTAACGAGGATTCAGTTACACTGTGGCCTTGAGCTTGCCTATAAAAACATAATACACTGTGAAAATGTGCTTGCAAGTGTATGTATACGTACACATGCACACACACACACACACATGCGGTGAATGAGTTTAGGGTCTATGATGCCCTCTGCCAGAGAAAGTCAGTAGGTGATGTTATACTGAATGTGTGTGAAGTACGAGTTTAATCTTTTATCACCTGTCATACAGTCTTGAGGCGTTCCTAAACTCTTTTTTAATGTATTATCTTGTCTATAAAGCTGAAACATGTTTCTGGGATCACAAAACTCAACCTTGTCATTCGGTTCGCTCTAACAGGCTGTTTTAAGAGGCCATGAGGAATTATTTCAAATACTGCCCCTCCTCCCTCCCTCCTCAGGCCACACAGACTGACAAAGTTGCAGGTCAGAAAAGGTCATTTCATCTCTGTACAACTGTGTATGTGCTTACCTCTAAATCTGATGATCTCACGAGCAGGGATCTTGTCATGTTTGCGATTGGCCAGCTGTCCAGATGACGTAGTAGATGACTTGAAATAAAGGAGATTTCTCATTCATCACTGGAGGGAAGGCCAAAAGAAAGCAGTGGGACAAAACAATAATCCTGAAAACGAGTCTATTTTGGTTTGATCTCTTGAGGCTACAATAAACAACATTAAGGCAATCCAGGCGATTGTGGTGTGAAGCCAGTTTGGCTGTAGAGAAATAAATAAGCTAAGACCAGTTGAAAACAGGTCAGATAAACAATCTCTATTTGTTTATTTTGAGTATTTTGCAGATAAATGTCAAGGAAAAGCTGCTGGAACAGTTAATTACACCAATAACACTCCTGCAAACATATTCAACTGTTGGTAATCAACTAGAAGACAGGGTCATGTTTTCCTTTGGATGAGAGTTAATGATTATATCTCAGTAAAAACAAATTTTATTTAGAGTGAACTCAAATGTCCTTTCCAGACTCTACTGTGTTGACAGTCTGTGTAAATAGGTTTACCTCAGGCCAATCAAAGCAGGTGCTCTCTCATTTAATTAGTCCGTGCTAAACCTCTTTGAGGCATGAAATCATCCCAACAGCAATCCACACAAATCTCCCCCTGTCACTCAGTACAGTTGAATTAGCCCACATGCCCTTGGTGTCCAAAAACACACATATCATCACATCCAGTTGCAGTACGTTTTGCTCGGACCCACCCTGAAAAACACATCTGAACTCTCAGTGCCAGTGGCATGTGTTAGTGTACATTTTTTATATACTCACCACACAGTAAATAAGTGAAAATACCAGAATTTTCATAGTTAAGGTATGGCAGATGTGCAAATGCTTGCTCATATGAAATTAAACAAAACAAACTAATTAAAATTTGCACAATTCTGCAGCTACAGAGCTGTCTGTCTCTCAGCTTGGCTGTTTTAAAAATTAGATGATTAGATAGATACTTTATCGGGAAATTCACACATCAAAAATATAATTAAAATAGGAAATACCCCCAGAACAACATCCATGTCATTTGAGAGCAGGGGATTTAGAGACTTTGGGGATTTATGAGTTCAGAGAGAAGGAGGAGGAGGAGAGAGCAGAAGAGACAGAAAGGTCAGCATCTTGCCTGCTGAAGTTAGTTACATTATAGTCAGAGCTGCGACACTAGCAGAGAAAACGGGAAGTTTTCTCAACAGGCTTTGAATCCATCAGTGGGAAAGGGTGGAAAAGAGGAAGACAGTCAAACAAACGATCTCTGAGAAATAAGCAGAACCTTCAGTCTTGCAGTATCGAGGCATCATGACACAGCAGGTCAGCGGCTCACCGTCCCTCAAGCCCTTCTTCCTGAAGACGCCCGTCAGAGTGGTCAGCCCTCTGCGACAAAGACGACACACGCTCCCCGCCAGCGAGTTCAGGAACCTCACGCCACAGGACGCTATCAGTGTGTTTGAGATCGAGAGAGAAGGTAAGAATAATCAGAATATTTCTGAAAAACTGAACCTGCTACACAAACCTAGTGGATGTTTTAACAGTTTGTAATATCTGGTGAGAACTTGACTGACTTTCCACATGTATTTGATAAAGGAGTATACTGTATTTTCCATCCTGTCATTGGGGAAAGTTTAAATGTATGAAAACTTAATTTTAACTTGAAAGAGAACACATTCATTCTTTAAACATCATTAGTCTCAGGATGTAACCCTCTGTATAAACTGGTTCTTTTCATCCCTGCAGCATTTGTCTCTGTGTCTGGAGAGTGTCCACTTACCCTGGATGAGGTGCTTAACTTCGTTAGTCAGTGCCCTGAGCTTTCGCTGGGTTGGTTTGAGGAGGGGCAGCTTGTAGCTTTCATCATCGGCTCTGGCTGGGACAAGGAGAGGCTTTCACAAGTATGCAATTGTACAGAAAATCTGTAAAGTGGCTCTGATTTCTGCTCTGCTCATTGTGTTTTGGCATCATTAATGCTTCTATATAATCTCTCACCTCCAGGAGGCTATGACTCAGCACGTCCCAGACACCCCCACTGTGCACATCCACGTGCTGTCGGTGCACCGTCACTGTCGCCAGCAGGGCAAGGGCTCCATCCTCTTGTGGCGCTACTTGCAGTACCTGCGCTGCATGCCGGGCCTCCGCCGAGCTCTGCTGATTTGCGAGGACTTCCTGGTGCCCTTCTACCTCAAGGCCGGCTTCAAAGAGAAAGGGCCGTCAGCCATCTCCGTGTCCACCATGCACTTCCTCGAGATGGAGTACACGCTCGGTGGGCAGGCATACGCAAGACGGAACAGCCGCTGGTAGTCCCTCAGAAAGCCCTAAGCTGCCCTTACTCTGCTTACTCACCTCTAAAATGGACTCAGGGCAGAAAAAGATTAAGAAAAAACAGCTGACAGACAGACAGAAGCACAGGGCCAGTATTAACCAGTGGACTGGGTTCAGCATACCAATGTCAGCAGCTCACAGTATCCCTGGACTCCCTGAACAAGGAGTAAAGGACTATATGTGCAGCCACAGGACAACAAGAGTGGATTCACGTCCTCATGCAAAGAAATGAACCAGTGGCTTTGCAGATGTATATCAGACATCAAATTATATTCCTTTTGTTACCAGTAGAATAACAGCTTTGTAATCTTAAAATTATTATTTGTTTAATTCACACTTCACGGTTTGTAATCAAGGCAATTAACAGAAAATGTCATATAAATGTATTAAATCTTGACTGACATGAGTACTAAGTTCTATTTTTGTAAACCACATAAATCAAAAAGTGATGAATTCAGTGTCATTACTGTAAGAAAGTTTCATTTGAGGACCTACATACTGATCTTGCAGCCACTTACAATGCTTGATTTGTCAATTGAAAAATCTGTAGCATAAATTTTCTGTTTCTATGTTGCTTAACTTGAATAAATTCCTCTTCAAAGAAAAAAGTCACAGACCATTTTAATTTGTAGATTTTTTTACTGTTGTTTTTTCAGTTACATGTGAGTAGACAGGTAGCTAAAACACTACCGTGTTCAAAAACAATCATCACTTCTCGAGAAGCAATAAACAAATAAAAGAAAACATTCGAGTGCTCAGCATAATGTAACAAAAATATGGCAGTAGTTGGTACATTTATCAACAAGGCACCAAAGGTATCAATATTTGATTTTCGTCCCTGCTTCTGTATGAGGTTGCCTGAATAATAATAAAACCTATGTCTGGAGTGTGAATGTAAAAAAAATAATAAAATCCTTCTCTCTGTACCAGCGCTGGTTTCTCTAATTCCTGCCTCATGTGTAAAGGGCAGTAGGGAGCTTTGATGAGGTTCAGAAGTGCCATACCTTTGTTTCACTGGACAGTGAAGGAGTGACAATGACTGTCGGTGAACAGGGAGGTGATTAAAGGAAGTTCTTAGGGTGAGTGGCATAGGTATTCATACTGACAGAGTTTAAAAAAAAAAAAAACACAAGCATATTGTCAAAGTTCACAGAGTCAGAGAAGGGGGGGTGGCGGTCCCCAGCCACACAGGAGCAGAGTGGAGACACAGACTGGCTGATCTCATCTGTCAGTCCACATCTTTTGACCTGATGCCTTCCCCCGTTGAGCTCACGCTGTCCCACGCGCTTCAGTGAAGGTGAGCGTTGAGGTCGTACTTCTCGCAGAATTTGTCCGTGAAGGGGATGCAGGTGAGCAACTCACACCATTCGCACTTGATTGGGTAGACATAGAAGAGCACCACGAGGCCTGAAAAGAGCCCGACAAACACCAGCAGGAAGACAATGATCTGACAGCGTTTGCGGTACAGGTCCATGCGGCCGAAGCTGATGTAGGGCAGGAAGGCGAAGGACAGGAAGAAGCCGGAGATGAAGCCGCAGATGTGGGCGAAATTGTCGATCCACGGCAGTAGCCCGAAGGCGAAGAGGAAGAGCACCACGCACAGGAGCTTGGTGAAGGCCCTCCAGGGCTGGGCCAGGATCTGCCAGCTTTGAAACAACTCCACAAACAGGCAGGCCAAGATCCCGAACTGAGAGCCAGCTGGACCCACCTGAGGTAAAGACAGCAGAGGGAGAGGTGAGCCAGAAAAAAACATCTGAAAATGTTTATTTATGACATGATTTAAAAAGTCTTTGTATAATGTAGTGTTGTTAATATACAGCCAGAGAGAAATCTCTGACACATAACATGACTCATAAATACACTCTAATATTTGATTAAGTGTGGGGATTTAACAGGTGATCACCTCTGCTCTGTAGGGCAGGAAGATGGCTGAAGCTAAGTTGCCAGTGATTCCACTGAGGATGTAAATGATTGAGATGCGCAGCCAGCCCGCCAGCTTCTCCAGGTCCCTCAGGATGGTCATCTGGAAAGCCACCGACACCAGGCAGTGAAGGATCCTGGGAGGGGAGTACAGATGAAGTGGACAAAGTGCTCATGTGTGTGTGCAATGTGATGTTTGTGTGTGTATGTGGGTGAAAAGCCGCACGTGTCGGGAAGATAATCCCTCTGTGTTGAAGAGGCAAAACCCCTGAACAGCCGACCAGGGGATGACTTTGCTCATCAACAAAATCGGTCTCTATCTCGTTGAAGCTTAATGAGTTCGTGTAGCGAGGGCACTTTGTTTAATTACTCAGGAGACAGATAACAGACAGCATGAAGATGAAGCACCACTCCTCTTAGCCGTGAGGTCAGCTCTTTGCGCCGACTGACTGACAGGTCTATACCACACCAAAGTAGTGCTGTCGGTCTGGTATTTACAGCATATAACTACAGGTGATGAATGAGCTCATCAGCATGCATTTATTTATTTTTGGCATTTGTCATTTTGTTTGAGCAACTCTAGCTATAAGCACATTGTAGGATCACAAGCACTGCTGGTTAACCTCATAATTACAATATTACAATATTTGTTGTATGATACAAACAAGTGACAAAGAAAAAACCAACATGAAGTATCTTAGTAGAGTGTTGGGCCACCAGGAGGCGCCACAACAGCTTCAATGCACCTTAGCACTGATTCTACAAGTCTCTGAACTCCCTCATTTAGATGATTGTGGTGAAGAGTGCTGTTTAAAACAAATCTCCCAAAGGTGTTCAGCTGGGTTGAGATCAGGTGACCGTGAAGGCCATAGCAAATGATTTACATCACTTTGTCATCCTGTGTCTCCAGTCATTTTTCAGGTTTTTTCCTTTAATTTGTCACCCATTTGTAGCATTGCAATGTATATAACTATCACTGAACTGCTCCCAACATTATTTCACCATTGTTTGCACTGTCATACATAAATGTTTCTATATGTAGACCCTCTGTAAAATCACTATGCGCCTTTTGTTAGTATCTTTGTCTTCTACATATTAACTGAATGGCATTTGTGCACCATTTAAGTACATTAACACTAGTTACAGACAACTGGAGTCATTTTCCTTGTATATACCAAACATATTTGGTCAATAAACCAAACTGACTCTGATCTTTTACACATCCTGTTCCTCATTGCTTGGAAACACTGATCTGGCCTGAGACAAAGCAGCCATAATTGCTTAACTGTGCTCCTGGTTAGCAAGATTTGCTTTTATTTGCACTACTGGGTACACACTGAGAGTTTCTCTTTTTTTGAACATTATTCTGATTGAAAATTACTCTTAAAAAATAGTTACAAAAAACTAATTATGTCCAAAAATCATTCCCTCCTCTTTGTCTGTTTCATTTTCCAGGTAAATCTCTTGATTAAGCAAAATTATTCATCAAGGTCCTGACAGCTGCTGACTCACCCAGCATGCAGGAAAAGTGAGAGCCAGAGCCTGTAAAACTGATCTGGGATCTCAGGATTGAGGAAAGGCAACAGTCCACACACATCATCCATGCAGTGCACCTGAAGAAGGGCAGAGCAAAACAGTATGAATTAATGTCCCTCAGTCATACTGAAGCTTAAAACCACAAAGACATATATAGAGGAAAGAAAAAATATGACACCTACTACTGAAGTGACAATCAAAGATCACAGATAACATGCATGTGAAAACACACTCCTACACACTGCTTTTATAGAGATGTCTGGTTAGTGTTCCCCCCAATCTGTTTTTGTATTCAGGAAGTACACAAAACAGTGTACCAGAGTGAAACAGAAACACAGGCAACACTAATTAAATTTAGCACACAGCTTCCCCTTTTTTTCCTGTGAGAAAATGAAATGTCTAATTTGTGCGTACTGAGGAGAGATGCTTACTTGAGAGCAGAGAGTAGCCTCCTCATGAAAGTAGCCCTTCATGAAGTCACAATATTCCCGGGATGTGATTTCACACCTTGAAGAATACGAGCAGCAGTTAGTATTCTACTAAACGAGTTATGTTTCAGACTAGAACAGGACAACTGTTTCACATAAGCTCTCCTCACCTCCCTTTGGTTCCAATGCAGCAGGGTCGGCCTGTGATGGTACAGTCTATATGAGGCATGTTGGTGTGGTTCCCTGTGTTGTACCTGGTACAAATCTAAAAGTCAGAGAAGAGGGACAACAGTCAAATCACTCAAGTTTGATCTATTGATCTATAATTTACAGGAAATATGGTCACAGTCTCTCCCTCTGTTGACTTTAACTAAAAGTCAGGACATTGTGATGTCGCATTGAAGCTGACCTTTGACCTTTGGGACAGAATCAATTCCTAGCTTCATCCTATTCTACTCAAATTATGTCAGAATTAACATATAAATTCTTGAGTTAATGGGTTTTGTTAGGGCAGTGACTTTGACCTTTGACCTGTGACCACCCATATCTAGTCAGTTCATCCTTGAGTCAAAGTGAACGTTTGTACCAAATTTGAAGAAACATAATTCGTCCAGCCACTGCCTGTTTTGATGGATTTGTATTGTTTCATAATTCATCATTGAGTTCCATTCAAAACAAAATAGTACAGTATTTACCCTGGGGCAAAACCACATTTGCAACTCTGTACAACCAACAAACCAGCATGGTTAAACTGAGTATAGACAGATGTAATTTTAATCTGTGTAATTTCTAAAAAGTTAAAACACAGATAAATTATTCCTTGAAGTTAGAAATTTTGATCTATAGGTTTGAGTTTCTATATGTCTTAATACCAGATAAAGTTTCTCTGTACTCACTGGCCACTTGGTGATGTCATCAGGCCATTCGTGAGGTGATACCGAGGCAGGCTCTAGACATATCCTGTAAGGAAGGAAAACGACATGCATAGATGACCAACTGATGTCAGTTAAATGTAATTTAATAATGGAATAACTTCCAGTGTGTCATACCTGGGGTCCTGATGGCACACTGAGCCATACTGTCTGTTTTTACCATCTAACTGGGGAGTGCTGGAATGCCTCGGCCACTTCACCCACACAGCTAGAGTGCTCTAGAAAAAAAAAAGAAAAAAAACACACACACAGAGAGAGAGAGAGAGAGAGAGAGAGAGAGAGAGAGAGAGAGAGAGAGAGAGAGAGAGAGAGAAGGGATTAAAACTTCCCACGGCTTCAACCTGTATTTGAATCATAAAGGTCAAGTGACACAAAACAAAGAAGTGGGTTTGTTTACGGACCGAGCATTCCTCCTCTGAGGTTTGGACACAGCCAGAGCGATCGTTCCGCACGCAGCAGGCAGAGTTGCGTTCGATAGCTCTCTTTTCCCTGATAAGTTCATGCACCTGCTTGTCCTGCCGCATGCATGGAGAATATTTGGCCCCCAAGTGGATCAGAGCTTCCTAACAATGCACAGACATTTACACAATTATTGCTTTTGCTATTTATTTTTTTTATCTGTAACACTATCAAAAACAGGATGCAGAAGGGAGCGCTCACCGAACTCGGCCCGATCCAGAAGTTCTCCTGCTGTACGAACTTGACATTTTCATACACCCCTTTGTTTCTTAAAACCTTAATCAGAAGACATCCAAATCACAAAGAATGAAAAATTAAGAGGAGCGACTTGTAATGAGATGAAAATATTGTGATGGTTTGTGGACAGAGACTCACAGAATCAACCGTCTCATGCTGGGAGAAGCCCACTGGTGCAATGCCATAGATGCATACAGCCAAGATAGTGATGAGCAAATGGACAAAGGTGATCCAGTATGTAAAAAAAGGCCTACAGAGAACACAGAACAGAAGCACTCATCATCCATCAGTGTCATCCACAGAGGGCGGCAGAGAGAGGGAGCTCATTAGATATATGGAGCAGTGCAGTACCTATGGTCATCCATGTCCTCTATCTGCCTCTTGACGTAGCTGTCGATACGCTTGCGGTAGGTGCGGTTTGTGAGCTTCCCTACCATGCCCAACCCATAAGGCCTCTTCTCTCGGGCAAAAAGCTTCTTGACAGGCACGACGATGCGCTGGCCGCGCCGCTGCCCGTTAACGCTCACCACCTCCTGCCGCAGGGGCACCTTTGGTGGTCCTGGAGTTCCTTCTTTGGCCTTACGCCACCCTCGCTCCAGAGGTCTGTGAGAGGTAACAGGGTAGATGAAAGGGAGAGACAGAAATGAAGACAGGTTTAAGAGCTTAATGATGATGAAATAAGATGACATTCTCTCTGTTTTCTGTCTCATTTCATTCGTTACCTGGGCCTTTTGAAATTGATTTTAACGCTTAGTACTGCTTAGAGTTAAAGGGTATCATGTGGCTATATCACCAACAAGATAATGTTAATAATATTACAATAATATTCATATTTGTGTCAGGTTGATTATTGCACTTTATATTGTACAACTGACTGCTGTTGGTTTGACATTTTGTGCAGTTCTTATGGGAAGACCGATTCATTTAAGATATCAGTGTTAATCATGATTTCAAAAAATGTTTCTGTCAACACAACTTGAATGACTAACACTGCAGCCACAGTAACTCACAGCATGAGGTGACTTTTCTCCAGCTCCGTTTTATCCAGGGCGCTGCCAGTCAGTTCCGTTTCATCCTTCTTGCTGCTGGGGCTCTGCCTCTTTCATGGCCGCCTCAGACGGCGACTCGAACACCTCGTCTGCGTACGTGGACAACTCCTCCTGCATCAGAATATCCTAGAAAGAAGAGAGAACACGGTGGAGAGGAAGTAGTCAGCAGGCGTGCCAAAAGGCATAAATCATGCCGGGGGTTTTCAAAAATATTGTTTCTCCTGCATTACTCTGGCAAAGAAGGATGTGTCCAGTTCATCTGGGAAGTCGACCACATCTTCCTCCATGAAGCTGGCAGGGGTGAAGCTTCGTCTTTGGGCCCGTCTCAGAGTGCTCTCCCGTAATGAGCGCCCCTGGGAAGCATGCAAATAAACATATAAGCATTAACTGCACTTATTTTTGCAAGCACTGTATGTATTTGTATTTAATCTGTTCAGTGGATTTTATCTCTCTCACTCACCTTGACCAAAGCTGCCGCGGCCCTGAAGCTCATCTTCGCCACAGACTCCCTCTTGCGTCGGCGAGGCAGTCGGTTGAGACCTGAGCGGGAGCTGGTGAAGGAACAGAGGGAGGCAGCTCCGGGGGTGATGGGGGTCTGAGGCACGCTGTAGCCGTCCACCTCCTCCACCATACGGAAGGCTCGCCCTCGCGCCAATGGGTCCACAATCTGAAAACCAGTGGGTTCCAAGTGGGACCAAGTTAGAAAGAGCATTCAAACACACTGTAAAAAGACCAATTTAACTCAAGAGACAGACTCTAAGGAGAGGTTATAATGCACCTGTGTGCCAACTTGACATCCCAGAATATCAGTTTAAGAATAATCAATACCAGTATTTGCAAATTTAAATTTCAGGTGTCTTCCTTCACCTTTTGCATGCCATGCTGTGAGGAGGGGACGTAGAGAGGAGGCGGGGTCTCAGTGCTGGTTAAGGAGATGTTGTCCTGGCTGGGCAGATCCATCTCTCGGATCACTTGCGGCTTCAGCTTCCCGTAGCGCAGGCTGCAGTGGCAGACTTTTCCTCTGCCATTTCTGGTGGCGTCGCCATCCTTGCTGACACCAAACCAGTCCGCTGTTCCCCTGACACCACAAAAACACTGGCCTTTCAGTTCTGGGTCACAGAACTCACATACATGCTTGTATTTCCCAACAGGCAGAGATTAAATCCCATCTGGCTGGGTGAAACTCGCAAAAAAAAGATAGAGGCACTTGTGATGAACCTCTTACGAGCTCTCTATATGAAGGAGTGGGTCGGCAAACATGCAAGGGACTGATAACCCGCACTCTCTAGGATGTGAAAAAGTGTCCTAGATAGTGAAAGTAGCAGGGACCGTAAAGGGAACAAGCCTGGGCATGTTTCTGTCCATACACGCCAGGAAAGGTAGACATAAATTCTAACACACTGTGGGCATGGTGCAGTCACACACTCCCAAAGTCTACATGTTCAAAGAAAGAGAGCGCAAGAGGATTACTGTAGTTCTGATGCAAATAAAATCCAACTTATTCAGATTTTCCTAATCTTAACTGACACCAGCAGACGGCAAATCCAATTAATGCAGAGAATGAGGGATTCTTCAAAAAGGTTTTATTTGCGTCCTACTCCACTCTCCATATTGGCCCATTTCGCCAAAAACCTTGATGAATACACACACATGCAATCACATTGTTGAAGTTGAAGCCCTAATAAGTACCAGAGCAAACAATGTTACTGCACCCCGAGGCCAGGAAGTGGAAGTGGAAACATTCTTCAAAGGAAAGTAC
>NW_026117864.1:0-30086 GCF_001640805.2 Lates calcarifer
GGGCGGGCTCTGCAGGGTGAGGTAACTGGAGAAGTGGAAGGGTGAGCTGGGCCAAGGTGGAGCTCAGTGCCAGAGAAGAGGAAGTGACACAGCGAAGGTGTCCAGTGACTCAAAGGGGATTGTCCTTTTAAACTATGAAACGCATGTGAAAACTGATAAGACCTGTATTACATATTAGCTACTGTTTTACAGTTATAACTGACACAATTCCTTGACCATACATCTCTTAGTTTGGGAGCAAATTTACAACCCTAACCCTAAAACTAAGTTAACAGTTATGTTTAGTTTTCCATAATTTTATCAAATTATCACATACTGAAGTGTCAAATGCACAACACCTGAGCAGGCACAAGGTCAAAACGTGTTTCTAGGCCTTAATCTCAGAAACATCCCTATGCTGAACAGAAACAAGGCAGCCAGGCAGTCTGCCTGTACATTTCTATTAGAGCACTGTGTGATTTGGTTACATTTAATCAGTGTCTGGGAGTTAGACAAGCTATCCTTGCTTCTTCGAGATAAAATTAGAAAATGGTAGAAAGGATGTTAACCACCCTCTCCACTGCTAATCAGACAGAATTTGGTTTATACAAATTTTTCTTATCTGCTCAAGGACAAAACAGTGCAGCGTAACAACATGTTTATAATGGAATTTCTCTACAGATGAGGGAATGGGAGATAAATCAATATCAAAATTAATAATTTTAGAAACTTAAACTTTAAAAGTAAATAAAGGGAAGTTTGGTAAGAAGAGAGAGGCCAATCTATCCCTGTGTTTTCAGACATTCAATACATCACAAAACTTACTTAATAATGCCACATAACTGTTGCTCCCTTTACAGTCCAATTAAAGCTACAGCACAGAGGAATAATTCTGACACAGGAATGTGTGGAATGCAAGACCATCAGCCGTCCTTTTTTTTACAAGGATGATAATTAGGACAATAACCCTTGAAATCAATGGTAAATGAACAGAGATGACAACAGCTAACATCCTCTAATTTATGACTCATCGCAGCATTTAAATCTTTTTTTCACTTTCCAAAGAGAAGCAGCAGATGGAGACAAACACATTTTTTCAGGCTTTTAAACAAGCCTGAGAACATGAGGATCAGCTGAATAAAAACAACAACTTGATGACTCAGAAAAACACAACTATACTAAAACAATACAATATAACATAACACAAGCCCACACTTTATTATTATTATTTTGCCCTTTCAGATCAAAATACAAGGACATACGAAACATTCCAGCTGTGTAATAGCCATGCCTTCATGTTAGAAACACATCACTTTTAGGACAGAGACAAGGAGGAAGTCCAGTTTATTTTTACTGCTTGGCCAGAGGAACAGGCAGCGATGAGTAGATCAAGCTTCCTTAATCTGTTCCTGCCATGGCCCAGTTGTCTATAAAGTGCTCATGAAGCCATGCCTTGTTGGCCCTGACTAAAGCAATATCTGTCATTTGCTTCAATACTGCCATTTTAACTGAACTTGAACTGAACCTTAAATATTCCAAATTACAACATCCAACAACAGACAGAAAGCAGGTTTACTCACAAATATATTCAGGACTGCACAGCCATCCCAGGTATTTCCCACAGATACCAAATACACGACAACAGTTAAGCCTAGGAATACAATGATCCTCTGGAGCAACTCGAGTGTATACGTGATACGCTGGAGGTCGTCAAATGATCGAGGTCAGTGGTGAAATAGACACAAGGCCATGCGTGGCTGTGAGAGAAACCGGCAACTACAGGTGTGTCCTCTGGGTGAGGGCCAATCAGATAGCCACAGTGTCAACAGCACCATGCGTCACAGGGCCAACCCCTTAATGGACAGCTTCATACCAAAGCACAGTGTTTGTTGACTCACCACTTTCTGTCATCATGATACTACAGTTGCGATAACATTAGTCTCACTACAGTCAATTCAGGATTTTTTTATATTTTTGTGTTGTCTTTGTATGAAAGCTTGTTAACAAATGTTAAATTGCAGTATCAATAAAAAGAGTTTTTATTACCAGGATTTTCCATCACAGTGTCCGAAGCTCAGCAGTCAGCAGCTCCTGAAACAGAGGAACATGTAGAATCATTATGAAATATATACATTTAAGAGAATGTCAATAATGTAGCACAATACACACACATCTGAGTGCATCTAATTACAAAAGTTCTTTAAGAAGAGACAAGGTAAACACTTGTTTTACTTCATTAAATCTTCCCATTTGTCATTTTGAAAATCATCTAGTCTAATTTACCGCTAATACAAAACATTTCAGTGAAATGAAACATAATTTCATCAAAGGGTTGGGTGCAGAATGCCAAAGCACCTGATACTGAAGTTAGACTTTACACAAACTAACAAGAGCTATTCAAATCACTTTACGACCTAGTTTTCCATTATTACTCAGTAAATCAATGAATGACTCTCAGGGTACTTCAATAGATTAGATGTTCTCTGCAGCTAATGGGGAGCAGACTGAGGCCGAACAAAAGCTTGGGCATGTTAGTGAAAACAAAAAGTGCATTAATTAGCTCACACAATAAATAAAAATCCATTCTGACTAAAAGCCAAAGCTATATGTCTATTTCGCGATGGCTTTTAAAGAGACATGAAAATGTCTGTCATGATTAATAAATTATCAGCCAACAGCAGTGTCCAAGAGAATGGGATTTTCCATTTACATTTTCCATGGGAACTGAGGAGCAAAAGGTAAAGAATGAAATGCACACTGACTTTTAAACAATTAAGCCTCTCAGTCTCTCAATCAGACTAGATGGTCTGGTAAATATGAGCATGCTGTGTGTGGTTTAGTTTTATAAAAGTAACTCAATGATGAGGCGAAATGGTTAACTGTACTTGAGCTATACCTGGAAGACTGAAAAACAAAACACTCAGTTTTACACCATAAAACATACATACAACCACAGAAAATAACTGATAATGTGTGATAGAATGAGACATCCAGTAAAGAAGTAAATTTTCTCATCAGACAGAAGAGCAGACATATCTGTTAATTTAATAGGGACTCTGGGCTTGTTTGGTGCCTTTCAAATTACACTCATAACAGTTTATTGTGTACACGTGGCTGTTGAATTGTACTGCAGAATATCAAGAGGTGTTGCTGTTGTTTAGCCTTTTCTCACCAATAAAAATTGTGCAGACAAAACAATAGAAATATCTGCATAACACAATACTGTTCAACAGCCACAGCCTCCACAGTGAGAATGCAGGTGAGTCAACACCTCTGTAAAACAGTTTCAGCACAAAGTGAAAATTATAACCTTCATGAGAAAGGATTCATTTTACATCTGTTGTATTAGAATGCATTTTAGCTAGATGTACCGAATAAACCAGCAACTGAGTGTACATTTTAGGACTGTTTTCAGATTGTTTTGTGACTTGAGACAAATAAACGAACTATAGAAAATAATATTATACAATGTAGATAATCAAAACAACCACATCTGTCCTCTGGTAATTCTGACCATCTGTGTTCTTTGTTCCACATGAACTGTGGACTCCTGAGTAGTAACATTTAAAAATTGTCAACAGCAACCAAGTGCTTTATTTGAAAGCATCAAACCATCATAGTTGTAATCATCCTGGATATTTCCAGAAGCAATACAGCTAAGTGGTGTCTGTGTAGGTATAACTGTCCATGTTAGAGCTACAGGAGACTTGATCTTGAATGATCATGGTTATGTTATACAGTACAATACAATACAATACAATATTGGTATGTGTGTGATGTTCTGTGCAAAACACTTGAAATTAAAGGAAAATAAATTTAACAACTGCTACAATATACTTAAATTCAGCAACACTAAAATCAGACATTGCTTCTTGAAGTCCAAACACCAGGGTGGTTGGGGTGTTTCTATCATATGCAAATTAAACAGGAAGTCTGTGAAATAATGCAAACATTTTCAAGATGTCACATAACAACAGCATACAGCAGCAACAGAGTGTGTGTGAGTGTGTGAGTGTGTGTGTGTGTGTGTGTGTGTGTGTGTGTGTGTGTGTGCGCGCATGTGTGTGTGTGTGTGTGTGTGGCAGAGACTGATCTGCAAATTTTGTTATGCCAGCATCTGCCCAATGACAGTAAAATGTGTAGGTAATAAGGACTAGTGCTAGTTTACAGTTAATGTGGAAAGCTCATTTGTGGGGAGAACTCTGTTCTCATAAAGGAGGAATATATAAATCCATGTTACCATGCAAACTTTGTGCCTGGTGTCTCAAGTCTTTGTTTCAAAGTCATAAACAAGAACCTCTTAAACCAAACTTGACTAAGTCTGACCTCATTAACTCAGAGTTGGCTTTATGAAACAGGTCAATCCTGGTTCACTTTGTTGGGTTAATTTAAGACAAGCCTTTCGTTTATCAAGCCCACCTGGTTTCTTTGAGTCCATACTCAAACACACACTTGATATAAACCATTTTTTTTTAGTTTTTCAAAAATCAGTCAGGTTTCTCCTGTAGTAGCTATCATATTGTTCAGCAGTAGTCAATAAGGCATAACTGGGGGCAAGAAACTATTAAATTACTTTCTAGGAATTGATGGCAACACTATTTAGCTACAAATTCACAATTTTGAAAGTCCTGTTGCTTTAAGACACAGCAGCTAGGCAGGGGGGGGACTGAGCAGAGTGTCAACATCCGGATCATGAGGACAGATAAGCAGCTAAAATTGACAAACATACATACAATCTGTGTTCTCTCTCCCTGTGAGCTTCATAGTAGCTATTCAAATCATGGCCCTGCCTGTAATTGGTCAAAATCAGTAGGTAGCTGTATCATGACACTGACAAGGGAGGATCCAAACAGCAGTATCAGGCTGCACTTTGGAATGTCAAAAGTCCCTTGACAACAAACTGGTAAAACCCAACCTGTGTGACTAAACAGGCTGCACAATGTGTACACTGCAGAATAAAAGAGAGAGTGTAGCCTAGCAGGCCAGTACTTGACCTTCTTATCAGATGGACTTCTACTCCTTATGGTGGTTTCATCAAGTTCTCTGTGGCTCTCTGTGAATTCAGCTTTCAAAAGTAATCATGATAAAAGGAAGGTCATCTTAACTTACTTCTACTGAAGATCACTGATCTTGGATCTTCAAAAATGCTGTCCTTGCAGTTTGGCTGTGACTTCTGGTTCCAGCAGGACAACTAAACAGAAAAGTGATAATGACACTCCTTTTGCCAGGACACAGTCATCACCACTGACAAAAATACCAACAAAATGTTATTCTACTAAATTGAGTCTATTACCTCACATGCAAACTACAGAACCAACTCTTTCTTCAACTTTTAAATCAGCTGGTACTAGCTTTTTTAAACAGTGACAAACCTTCTGCCCGGTCAGCTTTGGTTAAGTTGAACTGGTTCGACAAGTCTTGGCATATAATGTACACACAGCAAATGCTCAACAGCTACAGGCAGGATTACATGTCTATACTGTACACCACTTCAAATGATCCATTATCAAACAATGTCCAAAAGAATCTTCACGTGCAGGCTAGATGATTCAGAGGTGCCTACGTGACTTAAAAAGCTCCAAGATTGATAAAATGCAGTTAAATCCTTACAGTGACTTATATCAGGAAACTCCTGGCATAATAAAAAGGTTAGCTTACATTGCAGGTTAATTTACTGTGGTGGCACAGAGCTGCCAAGATGGCAAACTTTGCTATAGAGCAATGCCCAGAGAGAAAAAAGCAAAAAAAACATAAATAAACAACAAAAAAATTGCATTGCTCAACGCAGTCACTGCTATTTGTTGACAAAATAGTTATGCACAAAATATGTATAATATCTGAGCTAATTAACAATAATAGCCCTATTTGATTTAGGTTCTTTCTTTGCTATTAAAAAAATGCCTCAATCCATTTATTATTCATTGTTTCCAACCTGTCCATAAAGACAGAGAGGAGTTGATATGGACTTGAACTCACAAATAATTTACTAGATAAAGTTCAGCACCACTGCAACCCAATTCTGTTCTCAGATATCCTCCCGGTGCACTGGGCCCAGACAAGCTCCAGCTCTGAAGGGCAATGATTAGCTGGTGCAGGCTGGCAGCAAAGCAAACACAGAGGTGAGTTAATGTGCACCGCTTTATGAGCATACAAGCTGGGAAACTACAGCAGAGCCAGTCCCCATATTGTAATGCTGAAGCCCTGAGGACACCACATGAACATGTACAAACAGAAACAGGTTCACACCTAGTCCTGTCATTATCTTACAGAGCATGTAAAGGTTGAAGAATTAACAGCCTGGTCCGTAAGTTAGCTTATGTCCAGTTTTGAGTTAGTGCTTCTATTTCTTTGTGTAACTGACCATATGGAATTGACAGCAGTAGGCAAAATGGAAGCCAGATTTTCAGGTTTAGTAACAAGATCCAACTGTGGTATTTCAGCACTTTCACACGAGTGCAAGTGTACACCATGTTTGTATTTCTTATGGAGGTGAGGCTTCAAACCTGTTTACACAATAAGGTTGAGTAATGTATGAACTACTTAGAGCACACTATGGCTGACATTTCAGTGCAAATAATTCTGAAAAGATGTCAATATGTTACAATACGTCAAATGGTCATCATTATGGCAGAACGATCAAAAGAGAAGTAAATCGGATTATAAATGAACAAGAGGCAAACAATTATGTTTTGCATGTTTGCACAACTTGGGTGTTGCACAATTATAATAACAATCAGTGCAGATGGTGTGTTATTAATATTTTATGTGTCTGATTGCCATATTTCCTCTTAAAAATCATTTTGAACAGTTTTCTGTCAATATCTTAGTACTGTCTTCAGACAGAAAAATCTCTCTCACAGATTCTGACAATAACATGATTTTCACTTTGACCACCTTTTTTCGTACTTTCCACAATAATTGATCTAGATTTTCAATTATGAGTGTGTATTGTATTGACTAATGCCTTGAAAACCAAATCACTAGTAACTAGGCCATGGTAACCAGACTGTAATTCGCTCTCATAAACCAAAGCACATTCTAGAAAGCCACAGAAAAGATTGTAAACCACCTGTGTCAACCAGCATCATGCTAACTGGATAGGCTTACTGCAAGGCTTGCTGCTTGTCATCAAAGTAAAACACAAAAAATGCATCTCACCTAAGACTGCAAGACCTAAAGGCTGTGTTTATTCACAGAAATTTTATGCCTGTCTGAGACACTTTCCTTTGTAGTAATGTTAGTAATCCAAACTGTAAACCTTGTTAATGTACATTCTACTCAGTTCTGATGGAACTGATGGGCTGTTTTATGATAATAGCTCATACTGTCTCAGCAAAGCAATAACATCTCCTGAGACTGCTGTATAGTGAATGATATATTTTAAGAAATGTTAGAGGTGCTTCATACTCTCACTGACATTCTTAACAGATATTATTCCTTAAAAAAAAATCAGCTGTGGTCTGTTTGCACTGCACGGTACTTCATAAATTTTACACAATGCTGTTTGTTCAGTGTAAGCTCCCAATTAGCTCATTAAGAACTCCCAGTTCATCGGATAAAAGGGGCAGAGCTCTGCAAAGCTGAGAGGAGTACAATCAGCCATTGTGCCAAGTTTCATTCTGCAGAGTTAGCAATCACTAAATAAAGAGCCATGCTGGAGTTTGTTTGGGAGTGAGCTACATGGATCTCAATGAGCCACTGTCAATGGCTAGCTGATAATGGCACAAACATTTGATTATATAAGACTAATACAGACCCACTAACGCTCAAGCAACTTCATATGAACATCTCTGTTTTCTATTTATTTCTATACTACAAACCATAGCCTGTTTGATCAAAATGCAGTCTTAGAGATATTTTATCACCATCTAAACTGAGATAAAATGTGCCTGACTTCCCAACAATATCCAATTTAAACATTTTAAACTTTTGACAAATACCAGTAACTATCAGCCAAATTGGAACGTAAACAATACCTCTTTGAGAACAAAATTACCCCCAGACAAATAGTTTGTTATCTGCCAGGGAAGGTACTACCGTAAACAAGATTACAAGCCATGGTGGGTGTCCATTTCCCACCATGTGAATCCTCTGAAAATCAATGCCAGTCTCCTGCAACATGCCCCATCACTGTCAATCCCTCAACCTCATTACATATTACTACAAACCTTTTTGTATTTAGATTAAGATGACCATCTCTTTCACTCAATAAGTGAGCTGTAATACTTGAGAGATGCAACAGTCCACGACGATCTGTATACAAAGCATAATAACACGAATGACCTGATTACAATGCTGCCTATCTAGAACAAATACAATAAGCTGCAGCTCCTTTTGTCTTCTCTCTTCTGACAGTCTGTGTTGTCCTATAGGGCGTATTACTGCATTCAGTCAGTACTAAAAGTACTGGGTGCTTGTTGGAACAAGCAGACGGGCCTGTGAATGGAATGCAGTGGAATGCTTCACCGAGAGGGAAGTAGCTTCAAATAATTAACACCTGAAGCCTCCCTTCAGTCATTGTAATATAATGATACAAAAGTCATGCAAAAAAAATGCAAATGTACTGAGTTAGAAGAATTATAAAAACAAAAACTGCATATAATTCTAAAAAGGTTTAAGGTTTTAACATTCTCGTTGTGGTTAGTGTCCTGAAAACCACAGATAATAAGTCATGAGGAGGGTTTATTTTAGCTCTTCTGCATCGTCCTATTGCTAACAAGACATGGACACTAACTAGCCAATATCAGGCAGGTACAGGCAGCGCATACCTGAGGCCAACTGTTGAAAGTTAGGCATACTGTAACAGAGTACCATTCTTTACACTGCTTTTCGGTCTCCTTGTACTCCCTTTTTAGTTTGACCGAACAAAAGTAGGTTTGTGAGCTAAAGATAGTAACGCATTACAAACAGTGCTGGCATAATGCTAATCCTTGGCTGTTGCTAGCTAAAGTAGAGTCAGCAACAGGTGGCTACTGTCCCTGTACTGTAGCATTAGCTTTGTCAGCTAACGCGAATTAGTGCACACTTGTCGTTCTAGCTCTAAAAGACCTAGGTGTTATGGTGAACGAAGGCTACTCACCTTTTCTGGTAACCGTTTAACTTGTGTTGAAATGTATCCAAAAAGCAGGAGACCTGTTTTCCCTGTATCTTGTTGACCCTTGATTACTTTTGACACTTGTCGCTGCTGTCCATCACAGGGAGAAAGCAAGGCGGAACTAGCTTTTGAGCCTTTTGACCCAAAAAAAGTCATAAAAGTAACTTTCTGAGCCGGGCGAATTAAAAAAAAGCGTACACGCACCTTCTGAACTTCACACGAAATGCCAAAAGACAAGTTAAACGTTGTATTTAAAACTTCTGTCTAAACATTTTACTGTCAAAAGGTGTTGCAGGTTAACTCACTGGGAAGATTAAATACTGTGGCGCATGCGCACTTGTTGGCAGGGTGGCTGCTCCCCCCCACAAGTAAAAAATCTGAACACACACCACAGACAAACCTCAGGAACCACGTGACCATATGAGTTGTTTCGGTGGCACATTAGCAAAGCCATTTCTTGGTTAAGGTTGGGTAAATTTTGTGGTCATCGCATAGAACTGTATGGTTAATGTATTTTACAAGTTTTCGAGAGTAAAACACTTTGCTCAAAGATAAGGAAAGACTGTACCCATGGTTACGGTAAGTCCCTCCCACTCCCCCACCTGTTTTATCACTATTAGAAATTATTGCAGAAGTTTTGAGGAAAATGTATAGCCTTGAATAGAGGTTTTCAATGCCTATGTAAATATATATTTATAAAATTATAATAAATTATCTTTTATTGATTTTTTTCAGTCAGTCAGTCGGCTTACTATATCGAATAACGATAGATAGCAGCCATTTCAAATAAAGAAAAAAACAGTAAAGTAGGTTAAAATGAACAAAACTTAATAAAATATAGAAATTAATGGGATTAAATAAAAAAAATACAAAACAGACTAAATATAGAACCATATAAACAATACTAGGCCTATGTGGTATACACTGTACAGTGACAATAATATACTATAATTCACTGTACATTGCCCATGGATGTTAAACAGGGTATATTTGTTGAACAACTTTTGAATACAGATAGATGATCATCCATTCACATATATTTGTTCATATCATTGTTCATATATCTCTGTTACATTAAATTTATTTCACTGTTTACTGCTCACTGTTTAAAACTCAGTAACTGTTGAGTTCCATTTTAAATGCATTTCACTGAAGCAAATCCTGACAGGATGTGGAAATTATTAAGGAAAATACCTGGACGTATATTATCAATATAACCATTCCTCTGTATGGATTTTAATTGAAAAGTGAAAAATATTATTGCTGCTATTGCTGCTGCTAAGATGTTTTTTTTTTTTTTTACATTTTATACCAAATATATCCAGTGAAACATAAGCCAGGTAGATTTAAGACAGACTTTATATATTCTTATGATTTCTGTGCATTATAAACAGAGACAATTCATCATCTTTTCTTTGCATGGTACATGCACAAAAATACTTTAGATTGAGACTGGGCAAACAATGCATCTGCAGATTGAGATATTTTTCTTTTATAAATGCTGATATGTACAATATGAGTTGGACCCAATCTGCTCTCTTTGAAACATGTTAAATTCGTTGTCTACTGAAGGTACATAGTGCAAAAGTTTGAAGACTATGATCTCTTCTGGTCATTTGCTGAACTACATGTCATGAGTGCAGTACATGTTTTTGTAGACTGTATGCCACAGATCAGTGGCATAGATGTGTCTGCCACCTACTGGGCTGGTAAACACCCTGTTGCTGAGAGCATATGCAAAGTAGTTTGATGACTCTGGAAACAAAGCCTCAATCCAAAAATTATTAAAATGTCCTTCATCTAATTACAGCCAAGTAATTACTTTTTTTTTCCATGATGTACCTGTATGTGCATGTTAAATTGACATCTCTTAATCAAATTTGAACAAACAGGAAAGAAAGACAGACAAAAACAGAGACATTCCCAATAATGTTTGCAGTAATCTAAGAACAAGGCATTGATGCCAGAACTGATAGTGGTGCAGTTCAATTCATGTAACTCTGATAAAAATTTATGTGCCCTTTGTTTGCCTTGTATTAGGAAATAAACACACCATACAGCATTGCCTGCTGTGAGAATAGCAGCCACAGCCATTCCCAGTCTAGAGTTGTTTTTTTCTGCTGAGCAGCTCTCCACGTGAGGAACTGTCGGGTATGACGGAAAAGTCAGACAAAAGCAAGCCTTCTGGTGACCTTTAGGTGGACCCAGTCTAGTCTTACTGCCCCAGACAGGGCTACCCACCCTCCCACCACTGTATTTAATTATAGTGCTGTTTTATGATTGGATTCTTTAGTGTATTTGTTGGAGTCAGTGGTTAAGGCCTATGGAGGTTTACGGCACTGGGATGGAGCTTTTATTGTCAAAGTGCTGGAACAAAAAGATTCAAAGGAAAGAAAACATGATATAATTCTAGCTGAGCAACATGCAACATGTAGTAGTCAGTATTTATATATTGTTAGACCTGTATACCCTCATATCAACATAGACACATTACATCCAACATAACATAACATGGCTAGATCATTAGAAGCAAACAAGACAAGGAAAGGAATTCAGTTCAATGGCATCATTTTGTGGAAAACTCACTCCAACTGCAAATATAATTCATGTATTGTACACAGTGTTAATTAAATGTACACTTTCAATCAACTTTACACATTCACATGCTGGTCAAAAACACACACACACAGACCCCATTAAATCCCACATAAACTGCAACAGCACACATGTTGTCTACATGCTGAGATGTCTCTGTGGTGTGCTTTATCTTGGACAAACTAAAAGGGCTTTGAAGATTGGCATATCTGAACAAAAAACTGCAATACTCACACAAAGCATGGATTATGCTATTGCTTGGCGTTTTGCACAGGTTAGCTGTGGGCCAGCAGCATCATTAAAGTTTTGGGGAATAGAAAAAATGCAAATGGTGTGACATAGTCATCTCACTATTATACAGACAGGTACATATAATACATAATAATTTCATTCATACTGTTAACACAGTTGAGACTGCTGGTCTAGATGAAGAACTGACTTTATTATGTTTCCTTAATTACACTTAATGGATGCGGTGCAGTTGTATTTCATATAGACTACTCTATCTTTGTAACTATTGGATATATCTATGTTCTTTTGTTTCTTATATGGCAACTCTCAGCCTTAGATCCACTGTCTAGTAGAGTTCAGTGTTCAACCAATTAACCAATGCCATTTGTAGACCTATTCTAGGTTGACTATATATTTGTATGTCTTATGGCTTTGTCCATTTTGATTCAGATAAAGACAGTGTTTTTCCCCCTTAGAACTTATCAACCATCAGCAACTTTTTAGAAACATTTTAAGTTGACTTCAACCCACCAAGCACGTAGCAAAGTGACTAATAGTACAATTTGTTTCTGTAACATCAACCGTGGCTGATAACACAAGCCTAATAATCAGACTGAATTGCCATTGTGTTTGCACCTCTTTATTTTTCATCACATCACAATCACTGGAAAAATAAAATTGAAAAAATCTGCAGAAAGGCTGTGAAAAAATATCTTCCCTGAAAAGACTTTAAATTAATAATTGAAGTATTATGATCATAGGCCCAGTACTCAACCCTTCTGGTTGACCTAACAGTAAAATCCCCAGTAGATACTGTAGTAAAAGAAACATGCTGTTCTTGAACATATTGTACATGTTCTCCTCTGTCTAGTGATTTTCCACATGGCAGATTCAGTTTCATCACGTATAAGTGGGTACATTTCCTCATCAAGGATTCATTTTCCAATCAGCATTGTGATCTTAAATGGAACTCCTTCATATTAAACTTAGAAACAGTGAACAAACAGAGGAAACCTGCTTCTCTGAACCCTGAAAAGGCTAACTATAAATATGCTAGATAGTCTGACTATTTCATGGTGAATAGAATCTGCACAATGCATGTGCTGTTTGATTAGCTTCACCCACATCTTCAAATCTATATTTAGTCAACTGGATTATATTTCAGTCTTTGTTGTGTCTCTTTTTTAGACATTCATTTCCTGTGACAAATTTTGGACAATCCAAACCATAAATTGTATGGATGAATAGAGGGGAAAGGCGTTGATTCATATCTCCTCAACTCACTCAACTACCTGTCAGATTTTGTCCCCATACAAAACTAAATTTTAATGTTCATGATCAAGTTTGTATGTTCTCTTCTACGTCTACATGCCTCTCTCTTTCTACAGTCAAAAAACAATATCAGTGAACTGAAGACTCGCTTCTCACACATGCACATGTGAATCTGCCTGAATGTGTCAGCCCTATCATAAGTATGTTTCCCTGCCTTTAGCCCCTGTGTATGCTGGGATATGTTCCTGTCTCCTCAGATCATATCAAAAGGTACATGCAGGTGTGGAAAAATAAATGTAGTAAATACATAGTCAGCAGTGGCAGTATTGCTTTGATGAACTGATTAAAGTCAGTCAACAAAACAGCAGTTTTGCCTGGTAGCTAGCACTAATAATTTTTTTTTTTTTTACGCTAGGCTGTGTTATGTAACAAGCAAAAGTCTAACATACAAAACTGTATTTAATAAAAGTCCAAAGTACATTATTACATTGTTATGTATGTTATTGAATTATTATAAGGATACCGATGAATGAATATGTTGTAACTGGTAAAGATGGAGCAAATTTAAAATACTTCATATGCTGCTCAGCAATTTAATCTAAAACAGTGCTTTATATTTCACTATTTGATCAAATATTTTTGATGTAAAATCTTAAGCTCAATCTTAAGATGTATGGAGTAAATGTATAATATTCTTTTACAACATGTAATGGACTAGTTGTGCAAAGTAGCATAAAATTAAAATACTCACATAAGGTACAAGGTACAAGAAATATGCTTAAGTGCAGTAATAAAGTAAAAGCACCTGTAAAAATACATTTAATTTGCTTTTTCATGGGCTTGTTCATGCTCAGTTATACCATTTTCATAAATAATAATTATATATTTTAGTGTAGTCTTGTTATTCCTGCTTTCACATGTTTAGTCAGGCAGTGAGTAAGTGATTAAAAAAAAACAAAAAACTCCCCCTACTGCCACAGTGAAGAACTGTCTGTAGATGGATTCAGATGTAAACATTTTCACCTGATGGACCTGTTATACAATGTTAACATGCAGAACAGTATGAAGTATATTAAATTTGGGAGTTAATTACAGCCAAAAGGTTTTGTTTGTTTGTTTTTCCTTTTGTTGTTTTTTTGTTATTTTTATATATGATAATATGTAATATATATCATAATTGTGTGATACGTGATTTACATTCCTGCATGCCACAGAAGACCTAGTTTGGACATGTTTTCTGTGGGAATTAGTTTCCACTTATAACCTTAATATAAACTTGGAAAAAGTGAAACAGCAAAAACACAAATGTGGGTTATATTTGGTTGCACGGGTGAAACCACTGACCTAATTATAGAACCACCTACGTTTCCCTTGTGTCATTCTGCAGGAAAGAGACAGGAAAACAATAAGCTCATCACTGTGGACACAGAGGCTGATTATAAACCGCCCTATCACAGTTTCATTCAAACATTAGATAAGCCAATGCCAAGCTATCCTGAAAAACAGATTATTGTGACTCATGATTGTAACCCTTATTACTGACCTTTAACAACCTGCATGGCAACATCAGTCCATTACAGACTGCAGTGACAATGAACACCATTTCAATATCAATCAAGTTCATTACGAGCTGTGCTGTGCAACATTTAAACACCCTCTGAAATAAACTGGTATGTTGTTATCCACTAGAGCAACTTGCAAATCTGTTGATTATTTCAGTGCAAATTAGGCCACTGTATACCACTATTGATGTTACTGCCTTGAATGGGATGTTAGAATTCAGTACATCAGCAAGTGTTGTGACAAGTCAAGTGGAAGATTAGAAAGCCTTTAACACTCCCTAAAGGATAATTGGGTTGTTAATGCAGAAAAACAGACAAAATGATACATCAGAGCATAATGTACACATGAATGTATTGGAGGAATGCAATAACTACATTTACTCAAGTACTTAAGTACAAAATTGATGCACTTGTACTTTACTTTAAACCACTTTATATTTCTACTTGGCAACAATTCAGAGGAAAATATTCTAGTTTTTACTCCACTACATTATTTTGATGGGTAGTAACTAATGTGTGTTGATCCCCATATTTTAAGGATTTTTACATCATCCTTATGACTGTTTACCCCCCTGCACACAACACTTTTGCCTTCCAGTCTGATCAGACAACACATTGAATTAACTAGATAGTGTTGCTTCTTTGTCTGCATTGGATAGTTTTAGCTACTTTTGATACTTTAAGTTAATTTTTTCATAAATATGTTTATTTAAACCTGCATAAATTGATCTTTTGACCACTTGGTTGCAGCAGAAACAACTTGTGAATACATCTGTGGTCTCAAATATTAAGTTCTCATGGCAAACTTTTTTGCAAACAGATCCCTATTTAAATATCCAGCATATACTGAGCAATTAACATTGATTTGGAATCATGTTTCAGCAGTCAAGTCCAATATTCACTCTCCTCCTAGCTCTGTTTTTCATCTCCAGTAACTCCTGAGGGAAATATGTGGTTCTTTAGCAGCTACAGTAAATGCTCCACTGTGTTTACTATCTACTTAGCGACTAGCTAATTTTGTCTGCCTGCTGTATTTTGTTGGGCAAATATCAAACAGTAGATTTATCAGAACTTTTTTTTTCTCCGGAAACACTTGCAGGCCACATCTGGAATCTATGAGAGAGTTGAGACCATATATAAATCTATATCTATATCTATAGTCATTCGATCCATTGAAATAAAAATGTTGATTATAGCAGAAGAAAGTTACATTTTCAATGTGAGACTGGCTTCAATGGAGTATTTTGCAAGGATATGCATACTTCCAGCACCACTCCATGAATGTAACATACTGGAGGTTTTTGGGGCTTGTAATTCCAACCTTTCAAGGACATAGTAATTGTACCAGGATAACTTGTGAATGTCTGCATACAAATTAAAAGCATGAAATATTATACAGTCAATAATATAATATAAGCTATGCATTACAAATAAAGGCAGAGGAATGTGTGAAAACAAGTAGGTTACAGTTGTTATTCAGTACAAATCTGTGAACTAATCTTTTAGCATCAGTTCAACAAAATGTCAGCCGACAAACAAAGTATTATGTCTGGTTTCATCACGTCATTTGCAACCCATGCTCATGTTCCCTTGTTGGTGGAATAAGCACATTAATTTGACTTTATCACAGAAGAAAAAAAAGTACACAGGTGTGGTGTCTGAGTTTGATCACCTGGTGTCTGAAGGACAAAACACTCCTTTCATACCACTGGAAATCATGTGGATACTATTGTTGGATAGGGATACTGAAGTTGTCTTAGCATCCCTACACTGAACCTTTTTTATTCAGGCCATCTCTCTTTACATTCTCATCCAAGTCACTTTAAAAGAAACAGGCACCAGACATCCAGCTCAAAAAGAATTTGAGTTTGAAGGCAGGTTAATTTGGAAACAAAAGTAAAGTCTGATGGAGCACTCAAATGGGACCAGAGAGCATCAACATCAGAAGTTAAGTTCTTGAGAAGTCACTTACAATCAGTTGAAAATACACCCCTTATGTTAAAAAAAAAAAAAAACAGACCTATTAAAGCAATTATAAAAGTCTGAAACAGATTTTTCAGGTTTTTCCTTTTTATTACTCTCCCTTTTTATGACAGCTCAAAGAGTAGAGTCTTGACTGTGACTCAGTCAAAGTAAGGAGTATTTTTTTTAGAAAAAATTCCATAACATGTAAAAGGGTTTAGGAAAAATACAAAAGCCTTATCTGAGCAAATTTGACATAAAGGTCACCATTAGCAAACTCGATTTTCTGCCAGAACTCAACAAAGTCCGTCTGTCGGGGATGACACATCGTCTGTTCATGGACTCACAGACACTGGAGGCGGCAAACTGATTGCAAAGAACAAACACAGTTTTATGACAGCTGGACAGGTGAAAGATTTATGCATTACAGCATCAGTCACTGGGAGCATTACAGTGTCACAGTGTCTAGTCATAACATTCAAGCAATAGTGTTGCTTTTTTGTGGACAAGCTCACCTCTTTATTGCATATTGGAGAGGACCAAGGACTTTCATATGATAAGCAGCCATAGCCGTAACCTTAAGCCAATTATTAGCACCAATTAAAATGAAACATCAGTGGCAGAAGAACCTGAATTGTGCTTTTCCCCTCTAAAGAAACCAGACTGCTTGTAACTTACAGCAGGTTGATAAAACTGACCAAAATATTTATTGATTGAGTGACTGGTAATCTTTCCTCTCCTTGTCCCTGTCTAAGGAGGTCAGGGAGACATCTCGCACTATTACCATGAATACTATTAGTGCCAGACTGATTTATATCATCTTTAAAAGATGAAGAAGATTCATTTACTGTCATTTCTGGTTTTTCACCTCCATCCTTACATGGAGGGTGACATCTTTCAGCTGTAGACACTCACCCATTCAGAGAACCCTCACCTAATCAACAATATGTTTTACTTTTACTAGTATGACAAATTAAAAAAAAAAGAAAGAAAGAAAAAGTTCAGTGTAGTAACAGAACACAGAAGCACAAATCTGTTTCTGTACTATTCTCTATGGTGCTACTGTAGTATGTCATCTCGTCTGTAGTTTCATTATGTAGTAAACATACAAATCAAGTCAGCACTTGACATGTTTTCCAATGTCTTTCTCATTGTATCGGGTGCTGACAGGGATTTAAGTCAAGATGACCTAACTATGACATCTTTACAATATATAAGATCTGCTCTCTGTAGTTATAGATCAATACCATGTGTACATGTGAGTAAAGCATGAAGCAAAAGCCAGGAGGCAGTTAGCTTACATCAGCAAGATCAGAAGCAGGGGGGCTAAAAGGTGCTAGAAAGCTCAGTGAAGCTGAGGGTAACTAGAGAGGTGGGTGATAATTCTCTGTGGGTTTGTCCATACAAACAGCTCTTGTCACATACAAATAGTGATGTGAGTTCATTATTAATATAAAAATATGGATCATGCTTTTAAAAAGATGGTTTACCCTTTCAAGCACCAGATGCATGTATCACATAATCTCCTGGACCAGATTGGAAATGTGAAATGTGACTGTGTGGAGCTTCTCGCTGCTCACACAGATAAGGTGTTGGTTCTGTGCCATATTTATAGGGAAACCCTCAGCTCTTAGTTGTGCAGGTTCTGTAGATAGCCAAGAGGCTGACAGATCAAGTTGTCCAAGAAAAACACAATTTTGTCATTATCTGCATAGGTTATATTATTAAGGTCATTGTTGTCTCTGAAGCTGAGCCTATACAACCCTGCCAAGGCGAGATGGATTACCTCATTGTGATAATGAAACCTTTAAGGCATCCTCTGTAAATAAAATCCAGACAGCTAATAGGTTTAAAATTTATAGGTGCCACCTCCTCTCTTGTCATCAGGAATAACAGCCATCAACCTGGGCGTCTCCTCTTGATAAAGCTTGGAACGGGAGCATGTCCAGAGGAGCAGCAACGTCATGGAAACTTGATAAAAAAAAAGGTTGTTCAAGGCAAGAGTTTTTGTTTTAAGGGGGGATTCCTGAGACTATAATTAGTTATCCAAAGCTCTGCAGAGTGTCAGATATATTTAGGCTAGAAATGAAACAAAGGTGTCTGAAGTTATGGAATTTGTGAGAGTGTAGATTGATAAGAAACAAGCTCTGTAATGTTTAGAAGGTAATAAACATTCTTAGCAGGGCATTAGCTCAGCTTTCCCTAACATCTACAATGATGACATGTTAGTGTCTAGGACCAAGATGGAATTTACCCATTGGAATTTACATTCCATTGTGAACAAGGTCATTGTAATGGTTTTACCCCCCATATTTTTGGATGAACAACATGTTGAAACAGGAAAGATCCAAGAAAGGCTGAGGAAAAAAGAAAGAACCCTGGTCACATTAAAAGAAGATTAGATAGTAATGGGCGAGACATTAGTTGCGCTCATGCTGAGGATCACAGTCATACACTACCTGAAGGCAGTGTTAATGTTTGAAGATTAGCTACTTAATTGCATTTACTGCAATTTGAGTAGGCAGCACAAATGAAGGGTATCATTGCAATGCAAATCAGTCCCATCCCCTGATCTTCCAAGGGCCGCAGCATGTTTGCTTCAACACAAGGAGAGGGCCGGAGGCACAGGTAATGGTTTTGATTGGATGAGTTGAGATGTGGGTCAGGGTATCCTGTGTTCTGCAGAATAACATAGATGTGGTGCCTCCTGGTGACCTGGCTAGAAGCGTATTTTTTAAGCTTTATTCATAAAGGCATGGACCTGATAATTTAATAACCTTTATTCCTAAATGTTAATAACTGAACATCCTGCTTCATTTATTAATGCAGGGCATACTTGGTGACAGCACTGCTCTGGCACCACTGGAATAGTGGAATTAAGGAAATACTAGATATTAGGAAGTCAGTAAGGATACAGTTAGCCTAGCTTAGCAAAAAGACTGAAAGCAGAGGCAAACCAATATTTTAAAAACTGCCAACACCTCCAAGGTTCACTCATGTTGTATCTCTTTTTCTTCAACCTTAAAAACATTTTATATTTTCTGCTAGCTGGAGACAGAAATACTGATAACCTGCACCTCCAATAAAGTTAAACTAACTAACCTGTCACTACAAACATTTACAAACTGTTTCTCCTGCTTCCAGTATTTATGCTAAGCTAGGCTAACCACATCAGGATTCATACTTAATGCACATGTCAGTGATTGGAATCTTCTTGTCTCACTATAGGGAAAAAAAAGCAAAAATATTTAACTATTCAGTGTGGGTTGCTTCTATACTTTTTATACCTGTTTTTTCCACCATGTTTGATTTAGCAGCCATCAAGCTACAACAGACAACTGCACTGACTTTAGTGGAGACTGTGTCTCATGTCCTATATCATTGTCATGTTTTGTCTGGGCTCTTCTTCCACCTTCCAAGATAAGTATATGGAAATTACCTGAAGTTCCTGAAGTTTATTATGACTATTTTGAGTGATGTTGATATAGTGATGATAGTGTTGCGATGTGGTTTGTAAAAGTGCAGTTGTCCTCCTTTCAGCAGTGATTATTATTATAACAAACTGATTACCCATGAACTGTTTCATTCTATAAAGAAATATTGTAAATTGTAAAACATCTAACTTTTCTAGTGATCATTAATAAACAGAAAAATTGGGTAAAGGTTGGAATTTTCTGCGTGAGGCTGTAATGAACTTGTTTCACAGCAGACATTTTGACATGTCGTAGCAGGAAACACACAGGTGTAAGTTAACAATGACTGCATTCCATTCAGGTGAGCCAGTTCCAGTGAGCTGCTGTAGCACATGCTGGCTCACTGTGATGGTTTATTGAGACAGCTAATGGAGCCAAAGAGCCACATTTAATCTTATCAATTACATTTTTTTATACATGTATAGCAGTCATGATTAATTAAAATTCATGGAAATTAAAAATGAAAAAAATATTTCTTTCTCACTATGTCCCACTCTAAAGGATAAGTCTGGTGAAAATCTTGATCTAAATCCCATGAAAAGACAAACATCATCGATGCGTTGTTCCAACAAGTATTGTGTATGTATCAAAGCCTGATATCCTCCTCTAGAGCTCCTGTGTTGTCCAAATGCTGTTTAAAACACACCAGTCAGCCACACTGTTGCACTGTTCTTTCATCACCATGAACATACATACTGTAATTTGTTTTGACTCAGTCCTGCATACACTGTCCTGCTGCCAGAAATAAACTGTACTGGTGAAACGCTGGTGAAAACACTGCCCAACAAATGTATATTTTACAACTGTTTGAGAAACGTTTGCTAAAAACGACATCACTGAGCCTTTCTGAATAATAAATCATTTGACTTAATAATAAGATGAATGATAACAATTATTAGAACCATCATCAGAGCTTCATTGTCATTAAAGATTTTGGCCTTTAGTAGAAAGCAGTGATCTTGGGGCTGACTGTCACAGACAGAAAAGAGGCATAGTAATGTATTGTTTTCCATCTTTGATGAATAGAAAAATGGTGAATAACATTAGCATTATATTTTACATTCTGATTTTGGGAGACAGTGAACCATCATACTTTCTTATAGATTCAAATTGAGCAGGACCACAGCATCTGTGAGTAAACAATGTTATGTTGTTGCCGGATGTCACTCATTGCTCTGTTCAAATGGTTATATGCCAGTGTACTCTGACACAAGCCCTCATTTTCATTGCAGCCAAACTGCACTGGTTTTATGAGATGTCATCTGTCCCACTTATTATCTTGCTGGTTTACAACATGTAGCATGGGGAGAGAGTGGCTGCATAACATCTTAGATGCAACAGTTAACCAGTGTTATAAATTAGTCAAACATTAATAATTACTTTAACTGACTAGTATTTCTGGGGCAGACTAGCAAGAGTAGCAATGTTGAATCTATTTTGGTACACTTTACCTTCATATCCTGGGCCAGTAATGAATCGGCAGTTCACCGTCTCTATAATTATCATATTAGTATATTTCTCTATCATGGGACTTGCATCTGTCAACGTCAGCCTGACATGCAGGATCACCTCTCAGACAGCATTCCTCACAGATGGTGGTGATAACATAGAAAATGTTACACTTAAGACGGTTACACCACTGATTCTGCAGGTATGATGTGAATCAATATGCCAAACAGTTTATCTGAAGTTAGAAGAATTCATCTATTACCGTCACATCTATTTTTGACAGTCACCTCTGTTTGACCTTCTGAGAAGGTGACATTCAGCATCAGATGACAAACATGATCTCTTCTGGTGAATGGTATGATTGTTAACCTCATTCACTGGGCAAACAATCACTGCTTTGTTAGATGAGGTGTGAGGTAAAGAGGCTCAAGTCTGCAGGAGTGTGAGTTTCTCCAGAAAATCAAACAAGCGTAAGGCACACAGCTTGATGCCCATTTCAGTATGATTAATGAACAGATAGACTGCAATACATAGATCCAGTGCTCACTTACTCCCTCTCTCTCCATGGCTGGAGGTGGTGGGAGGGTGTAAAAGATTTATGGCCCACATAATGGTTAAAGTAGGTGAGGAAGCACTTAATAAACAACTGAGTGGATACCCCATGTGGAGAAGAATGGAGGTAGAAATTCTTATTGCATGACCTGCATGTGCAGGTGGATATTTTAAACACTTACTTCCTTTTGTGGAGACAGTCTGTGTGGATGACATTAACTATGACATTACCAATACATGAATCAAACTACGGAATATTATGCATGATGATTTATAATAAAACATTAACCCACCTTCTACACATTGACTCGGGCATGCAGGCTTACAGCAGTATTAGTCCTGCATCCAAAGAGAACCTGGGTCTCTATTAAACAGAAATACAATGTTGAATGTCACTGTAATGTGAAATGGAGCTCAGTTTTGGGGTAGCTAAAAGTGTGTATGTGTATGTCGCGACCCTGCGTGACTGTGCTGATTGTTCTTGGAATGAATGTCAGTGACCTCTGAGGCTGTCCAAAGAAAGCAGAGACTGTTTCACAGTTTCTTTGCTCACTGACTTTATCATAAAGGCTTAGGAAGCTGCAAATCAGAGCGAGCTGTCACAGCTTTCCAAAACTCTCATACATTCAGTCATGCATGGAATGAGAATTCAGCCCAGGCCACTGATGGTTATTGCACTCAGTCAGCTCGGTGCGCTGTTATGTCACCAAATCTCTTCAATGCTGTGGTGAAACAGAGAGAAAAAGGAGTCAGGTCTGGATTTTATAAATGTGCAACCTTCACCTTCAAACAGCTGGACTGGAACACTGACCAAGAACTCCAGGATGCATCCAAAGCAACTGTAGCATCCTTGATTTAAATTCAGCTGTAACTTTTACACTCACTCTATCTCTCTCTCTGCTTCCTGTCACGTCCTGTATATAGTAAGAAAAGTGAAATAAAAGTTGTCTTTAAAAAATCTTTCAGCTTTGACTTTTACCTCCGTTTTACAGCACGTTATGTGGGAACAACAGTGTCTGCCAACACTTGCAAAAAAACATTTTGTGCAATTTTAGCATGCAAGTCCACCTGTGGCAAACTGAACTGATCGGACCAAGTTTAGAAAGACACACACTTGTGTTTGAGCTCTCACAGTTCACTCTGCATGTCAGTTAGACCTCAGCAAACAACTTCAGAGCTGATGATGTTGTTTAGAAATTGTATTGTTGCTGTTAAATCTCTCAAACAGTGTAGGATCGTGACGTCATCAGCATAACTGACGTACCTGTGAAATCACATGGCACATCTGATGTTTATCCTCTGGGGTTTCCCTGACACCTGTGCCTGTTCCTGATGACAATTTTAAAAATGAAGTAAAACAAAAACAAAAGTTTTAGAGAACTACTGGTGAATCTCCTGGTTTCAGTCAAGATAAAATGTCCTAATGCCACCTTAACCGTGATCATTTTTCATTTGAATACGCTGAATTGTTTTTAGTTTCGCACAGCTAGAATTGCAGATAGCATTCATGTTAAGTTCACGCAATCATCTACACAGTATCCATCCATCATGTCCTAGTGGACGTGCTTATTAACACTGTCCCTTTGCCCTCGTTCACCCTGATCTGCGACAGTTAATCACGTATTCACCTGCTCTATATTTACCTGCTGAGATAGCAGATGGACATCGTCAGGTGTATGAATGGCAAATTAAGATTTCAATCTGCCCTGCTGCACAGAGGACAGTAGCCATTTACAGAATTTCGCAGATTGTTTATACTGTTGCAACATGAGATGCAGATGCCTACATGCAGCTATCGCTGTATCTGGTGTACGTGTGCCTGCACACAGAGGATGTGATGGCGATCTAGGCCATAATGTGAAGAATGCCATCCAGTGCAGGCATGCTGGCAAGTTTGCATTATACAGTAAAGATGGGTGTTTACAACTGGAGAAGGAATGTCTGGTGGTGTCAGGCCATTATTGGAAGAAAAATTATACACAGGTCAAATCCCTCGAGGAAATATTGACCACATACTGTATGCTGTTTAACACTTTGGTCTTTGAATGATTACACCGCTCCTGCTTAATGAGTCTCACCTTTGAACTTAGTGAGGAAGGAATTCCTGCTATTCAAAACATCTATGCAAGTGTTTATTCACTGAGCGAGTTCTTTGAAATCATGACACTTGCTCTGAAATAAGTGGAAATTTACCTGTTTATGCAGTGAAGAACTTCTCCTTCTGTTCCTGAAGGAGCCTGCTTCCTTCCTGCTGGTCCTGGCTGCTTGGTTATGGCTAGACTTCATGTTTTGGTATGAGCAGGCATGTTTGGACCAGTGGTGCTGATAGGCCAGCCTGTCCCCGAGCTGCTCCGGTCCCCGCAAACAAAACCAGGAAGAGGAGGAATGTACCGACACCAGCTCTTACTGTAATCGCAGCCGCCGACTGGAACTGTACAACAGCAACAGCAAAAAAAACAGTTGATGTGGCAAGAATTTTTAACACACAGACAATGCCATAAAACATTTTAAACTTTTGCTTTCCTTTTTAAATTATAGAGGCGCAGTAAACCACAGTTCCGTCTCTGCCTCAGGAACTTACATTTCCCATCACACTAAATGTTATCTCTACCAGCAGCTGTTTCTTTCTTCACTTTCTTATGCAAGAAAAAGTGTCATATAAAGTTTGCCTTTATTATAATTCCTACATTTAGTTTAGTGATCCCTTAACTTTTAACCTTTTTTTTTAGTTAGCAAATGTTAGCGTGGCAACACACTAAACTAAAATGGTGAACTTGGTTAACATTATACCTGCTTAGCATCAGCATGTTAGCATTGTCATTATGCATTAGCAGCGTTAGCATTTAGCTAACGTACAGCCTCATGCAGCAGCTACTGTGGCTGTAAATTCTAGTCTTTTTCTTTTCAAGGATCAAATTCAAGGATGCTATTAATGATTAGGGAAGGTCTTGTAATTTTAGTAACCAGAACATGAGATCTAACATCCCCCTCCCCACACCAGTAATTTTTGTACAGACCCTAAGTCAATGAGACATGTGCTACATCGCCCACTAAATGTGTGTACACAAAAACAACAGGCAGAGAAACTTTCACAAACACATAATCATGATTTAATCAACCAGCATCTCGAGGAGAAAAACAATGAGGGTAATCACATCGAATAAGGACTGAAACAAAGCAAAACAATGCAACTAGTGTTATGACAACAGCGTGATTAAGGTTGCAATCTCAATCCTCCATCCAGCCCATATCAGTTCCCTGTGCGAGCAGCAGACATGCTCCTGTTTTTCCTTTGTTTCTTTTCCTCTCCCGGTTCTCTCCTGTACTAAAGGAATTCTGGAGGAATGCAGAAAAAGCATCCTGTTTTCATTCCACGCTCTTAGTCAGCTATTCACATTCTGTAGAGCTCGCTGGGGGGTCTGAGAGTTCATACTGACGTCAGGGTAAATAACTGGGACATCACTACATGAGCTAATGGAGACACAGGTGCATATTATTACTGTGTGGCCCCTGTTTGTTTTTCATCCCACAGTCCCTCCACTCCTTGTCAAACATAAATTCTTAGTTTCACTACACACGTCACAAAAACACAAACAATAAAACATCATATTAAGATGTGATTGACTTTGAATGATGCTAATACCTCATTTATTGCTATTATCTGTCATTCCTTAAACACTTGACCTGTAACCGAGGACATCCTGTAGATAATAGGAAGCCTTGTCTCCGACATCCTCTTTAATAAACATTTTCTGAGCTCACGTCCCTCTCGCAGAACAGCCTATCTTAAGTAAACATCAGCTTATGGAGGGACAAGGGGACAGACTACCACCATGAAGAGATAAGCAACACACATTACACTACAGACAAAGAAATCCTATGTGTACTAACCACATACTTCTTTGTATTTTTGCTCTCTCTGCACCTCTGCAGGTTCACCGTGTGTCTGTTCAGTAGTTAAATGTTAAAGCACAACTTCAAAGCAGACACACCTGCTTTTTTCTGCACAGTAAGGCTGAAGGGGCTTTAATGGGTTTATGGACACCAACATGCAGGAGGAAGCCACTGCCATTTAATCCTTGAACATACCTCAAACCCATAATCACAATTCTCAGAAATCCATTGTTCTGTGTGTGTTTATTACTGTAGCATTTCTTTGAGCCACTTGTCTTTATGTAAATTATTTAATCTGCCATCCTGTTATAGCTTAACTTTCTACTAAAACCTTGCACTTGGACTTCATATAGTTTCCTGAAAGTCCAAAAATCTGGTCCAGTTCATGTTACACAGACTGATAAGTTACTCACTGATTGGATGGTTTTAGCAGCAACTCATGCTGCATGTTAGTGAAAAAAGCTAAATGAGTTTTCACCTTTGGTCACTTGTGTGAATTTGACCACAGGACATGTTCAGTGATCCCAAAGAGACGATGTACCAACTGTTAGCTGTAAGCCAGACAGCAATGTCTCTGCGTGTGTGCGTCTACAGCTCAACTAAGCAGAAACCCCAGTTCTCTCTGTTCATGTTAAGATTTCATATCTGCCATTACAAAATATGATGTTTGGTCCGCATACAAAACAAACCTACCTGGTCTGGAGGTAGTGGTTTAGCAAACATCAGAGTTTGATTGAAAGCTTTCACCCTAACCCACAACAAACCAAACTAAGTGTGCAAACTCACCAGACTGTGTTTAATCGAACCAAACAACTTAAATGTGAAAAGCACCCTAAGCTCCTCTGATGTCCGTTCTCCATTAGCTTCCACAGTAGCAGTTGCTAATTCCTATTATGTATATACAGTATGAAGAAAAACATGAGTCGACAGAAAATGCGCAAGTTGTGTTGCGTGACTAAAATAACCACCTGTCCTGCAAAAGAGTTTTATTTAACACTTAGGTAGAATTCAGCTATGTGGTACAGTGCTTCAAAGGAAGAGTTTGACATTTTGGAATCACTTTCTTGCTGAGAGTTAACAGAGGATCAATACCACACTTTCAGATCTACCTTAAACATGAAGCTGGAGTTGTGACATACTTAAGCCAAGAAGCCAGTTTTACCGTTTCTGTGCTGTTTGTCTTTGCAAGGCAATTGCTTCATTTGATTACGCTAAAAGCTGATTTTCCACTTTTCAATCAAACAAACTAGATGAAAGAAGAAGGATGTATTGATATCAGTTATACACTGGAATCCTCTCCTGCAGGTCATGACAATATTAGACCCAGCTATATATTACACAAGTTTTGGAAAGCTAGTGAGAACATGAGACTTGAAAGTGAGCCTCTCCGCTCCTCCCTCCCCTCTCTCTCCATCCTGCTCTGTTACAATCCACCACAGCCCTTCACCTAGACCCTTATTGAAGCAGTAGCTTTAAGTCTAGTCTGTTTCCTCTTGTATTGTGCCCTCACTGACTTACACTTTATTCACATCTCAAGTGAGTGGTGTTACACCCAAAGGCTAAACTTTAATTTTTGAAGTCCTGTAAACATCTTGCAACATTTTATTCAAAGACAGCTCAAACAATTCCAGATGTGATTTAAAACTGAAGATTCAATAAGTGACACACCAATCAAATATCAAAAGTCAAATAATGAAGGCACCATTTTGACAAAGAAATTTTTTTTGCATTTTATTTTCCCATACACAGTTCATCATTCATACAAATATAAATACATCTCTGAATAAGTTAGATAATAAATACATTGAATCATTCAGCATTCAAAAGTAAACTTCTAAGCTGGCAAACTGTTCATAGTGTACAGCTTTGAGGACAAATATTTTTAATTACAATGAAGGTTTATATTTCCATGTGTCTGTTAGCTCCTGGTGCCTGCAGTCAAACAGGGCAGATGGAGTGAATGGATGTAGGACACATAAAAAGTGTAGGCCACAGATAGCTTTTGAAGTGCATAACAACAGTCAACATTTCCCTGTAGCTAATACAGAGAACTTGACATTTGTCAGGGGAGAATAACAATTGTTGCATTTTTTGGCAAGCTGCACATCATTGAAACCCTCTGGCTTATCTTCAATCAAAACATTAAACAGGAGCTATGCAATAAACACTTGAGCCAACACAATAGACCTACTGTAGTTGTTATGCTAGTAGAGGGTATACAACGTGTGTGTGTGTGTGTGTGTGTGTGTGTGTGTGTGTGTAGAGGAGCTGACAATAGACCTTGTATAAGGCTAATTGTTTGTTAGATAAATCCCAAAGAGATGACCTTCATTTCAGTGTGGAAATGTGTGCCAAGACTGTTCAAGCTGCCATTTTCAAGTAAGCTTCATACTTAAAAGGCTATTTGTTAATTTGCCATAAACATTAGGCAGGAGAGGCAGATTCCAGCTCTGATACAGAGGAATATTAAAACAAACCAAAGGTCAGAAATGACAGAATAGGTTCAAGGAAGTTGATTGAAATTTCCAGCTAAATACAGAGTTTGTATGACTCTTGGAGTATGTAATGATCCTATAGTCCTCAGTGTGGGTGAGTTGTAGATCTAAAATTGTCCTTATAGAGTAGTCAAACCAGCAGAGCTTTAGCCATGGAAACCCAATGACTGGTCACTGATTTGTCCTTGTAACCACTAGTCCTGAACTTTCCTTGACTTGTCCTTGACTTTGAAAGGTCCTTCCTTGCCATGTAGACTTTTATTAAGGAAAGTCCAAGGAGAGTTTAAGAAATGGCTCTCAACATCTCCACCCAACATTACCATTGCCTTAGGGCTTCTATCTTGAGGAGCTGCCAGTCTTCCAAAGCTCTGCTTTGTTAATCAGACGCTTGATCCACTGCTTCCTGTGCCTTCCATTTTTCCATCTCTGCGTCCCCAGAGTTGGTAAGACTCTTACTTACAGGAGGAATCTGTCCATGAGACTGAATCCATGGTGATTGAACCGTTTCTGGTTTTCTTTCAGGCCTCTACCTCCTTGTTCTACTCTTGAGCCTGTTGACTCCAACCACGTTCTTGTTTGATGACACAGTGTCTTTTGCAATAGCCATGTTGGACTTAACCACAGATCTGTAGAAAAAACAAAAGAATACAGGTCAGAGGCGCTTCAGATGTCTTAGAAACAACCACCTAACACAGTACAATATGGATTTAAAGGCTGATCCTTAAATTCCTCCTCATTTACCTGAAAGATGCAAGCAGTTTCTTCCTGTTTGTGTTTTCAGATTTTCCCAGTGGGTTCACAATATCATTCCTTGGATCGTGAGAGCTGTAGATAGATACAAACAGCATTAAAACAAGGATATAACCCTCAAAGTGCCTAGGGGAATTAAACCCCTACAAATGGGGGATTTTCGTCTTGCATTAATACATTACTTGAAGTAAAATTAGTTCAGGGTCAACCGAGCAATTTCCTTGGAATTCAAACTAATATATTTTAGATGCCTTATGGGCAGAAATGCTGGGCGTGCCACACAAAAGGATAGGCTAGGATAACAGCTAGAGATGATGACTAATCCATTCTGGCAGTTTCATGATTGCAATAGCTCAAAGACGCAACAAACATTCACTTAAGCAAAAGCAGAAATCTAAACTTTCCGAAAATAGCAGCGCTGCTAATAAACCATTATGATTTCTTTCAAGGCCCTCAAGGGAATGCGGGCCATTCCTTCCACTGAGACTGCCACCCTCATACTGTTATACCATTATCACAGACTGAATCATTTTGCCTCCTCCCTGACTCATCTACATCAACATACTGTTCAAGCTTGTCACACTTAACTGACAGTGGAAGGAGACAAAAGGGCTACTTTGATACTATCTAACATCTAAAGGAGGATATGTGATGAGAAGGATTGGCTTGCTATAGATCTTTGTAGGTGGAAGAAGGAAAAGTGAGGAGGATGAGTGCTCACCTTTCTTGACAGAAGCCGGAGCAAGTTTTATCAGCTGGGTTGAGGCATTTGCAGCGG